>NC_092354.1:26722445-26992114 GCF_963676685.1 Mytilus edulis
TATGTTGAGGATACTAAATAAAAGAAGGAGACATTACTTAGCTTTAAATACAAATGAATCAAAATAAATAGTTCATATAAAAAAAAAAGATGTGGTATGATTGCCAATGAGGCAACTGTCAACAAGAGACCAAAATGACACATACATTAACAACTATAACGTCACCGTATGGCCTTCAACAATGAGCACAGCCCATTCCACATAGTCAGCTATACAATTATGTTTCACTCATATATAGTTTTAAATACATGTTAAAATGCTGTTCTATTTACAACGATGTATTTTAAAATGAACTTGCAAGCATGTAGGAAGTAACAAAACTTTAATTTGACAAATAATTCTACATTTTGATAACCGTGATATAAATAATAATAATTTTCTACCAGATGTCTCATTGGTAATCATATCACATCATATTATTTCTATATTTGTTTATTAATAAGTTTCAAGTTGTAATGACTGCATCTGCATTGTAAACTATATTGTCAATGTATTTACTTTGTGATATCATATAGTCCTCTTATTAAATATTTTGCCTCTGGAGCTCCTCAATTTAAATGTAAGTGTCTCCGTCCCATTCTGTTTATAAGATAACATTCTTATTTTTGTGCTTTTGGAAATTAATAAAAACTTTTCCATGTGAAAAAGAAACCTGTTTAAAACCTATAATCCTGTCCTATTTATAAGCAAAATACGAGATAATTTTCTTATGTTCATCTGCTATTGATTATATTTCACGATTTCTGATATGGCTTCCATCACAGAAAAACGTCAATTTGAAGTTAATATATATATATTTAACTCGTCTAAACATCAACCCAACAATGTTAGATCTGTAAATTTCGCAAAGGAGTAGGTCCGGTAAGACCTCTTTTTGGCCCCAAAATATAGCAGTTTTACAAAATTGTTAAATTATAGATTTTTAGTTATTTATTGGACAGAAGAATGCTTCTGCTACATAAATATGGGCTGTTTTTGACAATCCAATGCACACATATCGGGTTGTAACACCATTAAGTCATGCTAAATTACTGAAATCTTCAAAATTCTAGCATTTTAGTTAAATTTTAGACAGTTTCCGTGTAAAACGAAAGTGGCCGCATTCGTGTTCATCCTTAATATTGAAATGTAAGTTGTATTTTATGATAATACATAACATATCTTAAGGTTGTGGATAAACACGGATGCGGCCACTTTCATTTTTGACAAAAACCATCTATAAATTGACATTTTTCGATATATTTGGTAGATTTTTCATATTTGAGCTTGAATCGGATGGTTTTTAATGACTAAATCAGTTAAAATCTTTCATATAAACTAATTGAATCAGGTGAAATAGACAGTTAAGTGTTTAAAAAGTGGTCAAAATCTTTCGTCAGATGAACCTGAAATTTGAGGCCAAAATCAGTCCTTATCGGACCTTCTCCTTTATATATAAAAATATATATATCGGATATTTTGCCAGCGCATTTCATTCGATCAGAGAGCTAGTTTGGATTTTACGTGCATCTTAGAAACCAATAAAGGTATTTATATTTCAATAATTGATTTCATCAGTAATCAGCAACCACCGTGCAAGAAATGGGTTTTTCTTTACTTGAACTCGTATCCCACTTCCTTGCTGATCAGGCAGTAATGTGAATGTAACAGAAAAGTTATTTTTGTGTCCTCTTGATGTCTGTATTTAAACTATGTCGTTTTCTTCAATGATTTAAATGTTAACCACTAATGTATTAAGTGTTAAGTGCACATTTCAGGATAAAAACAATATATTTACAATGTCTGAAAATATTGTATTACAGCAATAAGTTAAAATGATTTTTTGTTTATTTGATTTTAATAATTTATATACAAGGCAGATTTGTTAGCTGTTCAATGTACTATTATCTATCAAGGTCTTGCTTTTTATGCCCCACCTACGATAGTAGAGGGGCATTATGTTTTCTGGTCTGTGCGCCCGTTCGTTCGTCCGTCTGTCCCGCTTCAGGTTAAAGTTTTTGGTCGAGGTAGTTTTTGATGAAGTTGAAGTCCAATCGACTTCAAACTTGGTACACATGTTCCCTATGATATGATCTTTCTAATTTTAATGCCAAATTAGAGATTTTACCCCAATTTCACGGTCCACTGAACATAGAAAATGATAGTGCGAGTGGGGCATTCGTGTACTGAGGACACATTCTTGTTTTCTTCAATATTCCCAAACACATCTGTAGCAGTATCTTTCCAGTTTGTATCATCTCCCTTTGCAAGGAATATTTGCCTAGCTTGAATTACTTTATCTTCAAACAATAATAAAAAGAGCATAAGGAATAGTTCGTTTTTGGTTTGTGCCCATCAGATTTATTTATTATATTTTTTAAGGAGATGAGTTTTGCATGGATATTTTGTCACAGTTGTAAGAGCAGAAACTTAACAAGATATTTAAATTCGTGACCACTCAAAATTGTATGTTATTCAAGATTCCGAATCATTAAACCGGTTCTTTGATTTCGAAAACCTACGGCATTGTACTGGTTGAAAATTTATCTTTTTTCGCATAAACTTGAAATAGGAGCAAGTTGATTAATCAGATTTGTCTGTAAAATTCTATGATAACCACTGTTCATATTCGTTTATTGTTTTTACATAGTCAGCCTGTCAATTGTGAACTAGCACTTGTTAGTTGAATTCCTCAATCTCATGTACCCTTGTGTTGATTCAATGACATGGTAATTTTTCAGAAAACCCAAACCTTTCGCCTTGTACTCTCATGTAAGGCTATGCGATGCGCGATATATATAGTCTTATTGCATACAGTGTTAGCAATGATTTCCTTAAAACAAATTTATTGGTTTAAAGAAATGTACATCTGGACCTATTCAAGAAGGTGTGCTCGACTTGAGTGGCTTCGCACGTGGTGTTTGGAATTTAAATGTTGTTTTATTGGACTTTTTGTAAACAATAAACGGTAGCTAGTCATTGAAGGAGAGAAAACCCTCTATTAAACTGCATGGAATTTCTTCAAAAACCTTGGGTTTATTTTCTCCATTTTTTCTTTTTCCTACATATTGCAATTAATTTATAAATAATGTTATACTTTTCACAAATTTTCCCTGTCATATATTTACCTAATGGTCTATATCCATTTTGTATTATCTTGGCTGTTTTACTATTATTAATTTTGTAATTAAAAGGCCACATAAATGATCACTAACCTTAAGGATTATGTACCCTTGTGTTGACTCATTGCTAAACGTGTGGAAATTTAATAGAAAATCCACCTGTAATATTGTACTTTGTCAACTTCAAATTTATTTCTAATATGAATCTTAATTTGCCTTCCTATTTTAAAAATTCTAAGGAGCTAAAATGGGGATAGTACAATCTTCATATGCAAGACTTTCGAGCAATGTAAGTCAGTTCCCCGTTGTAAACAGTACATCTGATGGTAATGCCTTCTTAAAACAAAAAAAATGGGAAGATTTTTCTCATCTCTTGGGTTTTGCTTAACATCCCCACGTCCTCCTTATAAATAGACAGTTCTTTACTGAAAAAAGTCAGACTTCTTGCAGGTTTTCTTTTTGTTTGTGTACGTTAGCTCTTGCCAGTTAGGCATTTATACATTTTTTAAGGAGATGGTTGGATGTTGGATAATGTCTCTTTGAGAGCTTACTTCATGGATATAAAATTGGGATAGTACAACCTTAATATGCAAGACTTTCGAGCAAACCAAATTTGGTTACAATTCATGATAAGAACTTAAAATACTAAATGCCATAAAAAGTAAACTTACAACAATGTAGGTTAGTTTCCCGTTGTTGACTGCGCAGCGGAGGATGATTCCTTCCTCAAAGGCGTTGGTTGCAAATATGTTGCTCATTTGTTCAAACGATGTGGTGACCATTCCGAAATCTTCGATATATATGGACAGTTCATCTCTGAAAAAAAGTATGACTGGGTTTTTTTTTGTACTTTAGCTCTTGACAGTAAGGCAATTATACATTTTTTAGGAGATGATTGGATGTTGGTGAATGTGAGGGAAGCCAACTTCATGAATATGTCATTAATCTACATTGTTTTTGATATAAAAGATACAAAAAGGAGACCTCCATTGTATTTAAGGTAATAAATATATTATATGGAATTATCGTAGCTTCATAGTGTACATTTCAAAATATTTGCTTTTAAGTTCATTTTACCATTTCTTAATTTGTGTTTCAGTCTTAAAAGACATGAAAGGGTTTGACTTGAGGTTTAATGTATTAATTACCTAACGAAGGATGCTCCAATTACCAACCCTTCAGCCGTTTCCTGGAATTCTGTGTCATTCTGCAATATAATTGAATTTAAATTGGCTTATCAAAAAACAATGGTATGTGGTTTATTTATGCTTTTATATAATTGTAAAATTGCCAAGTTGAATGGTACATATTTCTTCTCTTTTGATCTTCAGGTTGTGTTTTTTAATAGTTACTTTATAATTAAAAATAGAGATCCACTATACATTATATATAATAATTCCAAATGCTACTGAATTTTAGCTTAAAATGTGTTCAAGTATATATATTAATAGATTGGATTTTTAAACATGTGGTTCAATCCAAAGAAATATATTTGACATATTTATCATTTCAAACATCAGTTAATAATTATTTGTTTTTTTACAATATATTTAATTGGTATTAAAGTGAAAGTTCTGGTTATTTTGAAAAGATAACTTTGTTTTAGGTTTTTTTTATATATTTCATATGAATGGAGATCTTGAAAGAAAATCCAGCTCACCATTATGTTGGTGTCGGACATGGAGTTCAGGAAGATTGACCCCCTGAACTCCATGACCTTCAGATTCTTGACCACAATCTTGTCCCCAACAGAGAACCCACTGGTCATGAAGGCCTTCTCCCTCCACAACTTAACTGGAGCGAGGCCTCATTAGTGTGTTGGTCAGCCTCAACCCCCTATAGGGGTTTTCTGCACCCTCTGCAGGTTCCAGCTCTAATGGAATCTATTTTACAATAAATAAACAATTTAAGTTTTATATGTATGTTTATCTTGTATGTTTTATGCAATAATTAATCTAAAAGAGATTAAAAATATAACAAAAAAAGGTGTAAAGGTTATTCAATTGCAACCAATAAAGGTATAGTTTCAAAAAAAATCTGCTCTTTGGCACCACTTCTATTGTTTATTTAAAAAAAACACATAGAAGCTGTGGTTTGTTCTTAATTTCCACATGTCCATTATGTTTAAATACATCATAAGCATAAATAAAACTCAAGCCAGGCCTTGGTGTATTTATAGCAAATTTAAAGCTTTCAGGAATTATTTCTATTCTAATAATTAGATACAATCAAAATGTTTGTTACCATTAGCGACAACATGAAAAGTTCAATGTAGGATATCAAAAAGTTAAACCAGTTTTTTTTTCACAGACCCCACCCCACTTTTCTCAATTTAATTTGAGAAAAATTGATTGATATGACCAATATAGATATATGGTAAAGGGATGGTAATCCTGAAATCCCTTGCTTCCTGAGGTCCCAAATTTAAAGACATTTAAATCACAAAATTCGAGAAAAGAATTCCTGGATCCGAAAAGAATCTATTCCAAAACTCTGAGATTAAAAAACACCTAAATCACAGAGTTCGTATGAAGGGCATGATACCCCCTCTTATGTAAAAATAGATTTTGGATAAACAAAACTTGCTGAAATTTCAACTCATCTCACTCTAAACTATTTTATCCTACATTGATCTTATCTTTTGATGTTGTCCCTTTATGTAACTTCTGGTCAATTGCAATAATTGCAAAATGTGTACTTGACTGCTTTATTTATTGTAAATACTTGTTTTTGAAGATGTCACACTTGCTGATGAAATGTGAACCTCTAAAAACACATTTATTTCATGCTTATACATTAACATTTGAAGAAACTTGTTATTAAAATGATATGCAACTGATATATCGTAAAATATAATGATGTATTCTCCACATACTAATATTTGCAAAATGTAAAATTAATTTGAATACAAACTTACTCTGGTTATTTCCCCTCTAATAGATATCCTCTGATGATGGTCTTGCAGATTGGTAATGGAGTTGATGGCTACCACAGGAGGATTTTTGAAGAGACCTATAGCCTCCTCAAAACTGTTGAGAGGAAAGGGTGCTGATTCAAAGCACTAAATAAAAACAATGCCATTTCATAAGATGTAATGTAAAAAAAAATATTTTATGCAAGTATTTATTTTAACATATATGTGCAGGAAAGCATTGTTATTATCTTTTATGTTTTTTTTCCCAAATTGTATAAATACACATTTGCCACTTATTTTAAAATTATTTCAATGCAGGAAAAGGATTTCCTCCTTTAATGTTTAATTTTATTTCTTGATGAAGGTAAAGGAACGCCTGTTATTTTAACCTGAAAAAAAATCTACTGTTTTGGACCAGCTCAATTGTTCGTTTCAGAAAAAAAATCATGAACACTTAGATTTATTTTTATATTATATAAAATAAGTTTTATTTTAAGATGCATGTTCTTTTTTTAATTGTATATACACACATTTGACACTAATGTAAGTTATTTTTATCCAGGAAAAGGATTTTTATGCTTTATTTCTTTTTATTTCTTCATGAAGGTAAAGAAATGTCGTTTTTTTAATATTTAATTCATATACTAACCAGGGCATGAGAAGGTAATGACATCTTCTCGTCATAGACCCTGTACTTCTTTAATAACTTGAACTCCCCCAAGTTGATGGTAAACTTATTATCATACTGCAACTCGATTATTCTGCCTCCTTCAGTAACTATGTAGTTCACTTTGTATCCCTGGGCTCCTCTTCCAGGAGTGCATGTATTTTCATAACATCAAGGTCCTGAAACATTGAAAGACATAAATGTAATTGTTCATTAATTTTTTTAAAGTGCCAACTGAAGATTGGAAAAAAATCTTTTTAACTTTTAAGGTGCAAACAGAAGTTTGCCTATATATTTTTTATTTTTATACGACCGCAAAAGCAAAAATTGAAATGGTTTTGGTCGTATCGAGTTAGGGGCCAAAATAAAACTTTTGTTTAATTTCATCTAAAAATGAATTATTTGGAATCTTTGATATTCCAAAAATTCAGAAACAATAGGAGTGAACATCTTTTTAGAAGATTAAGAAATAGAGACCATGAAATGACATTAAACACAAACAACATTTACATTATGTAGATTATACTAATGGGATATCAAAACATTTCTTGGAAACATGAATAATAAGGCCGGTTAAGAAGATTCTACATTCCAAAATGTGTTGGCCTTATTTGACACTTTCAAAAGAACTAAATACTTAGATATTAGAAGATGTGGTCTGAGTGCCAATGAGACAACTTCGCTTAACCACAAGTCGTACAGTATTGGCGTGCAACATTGCATCTGTCTTATACAATTATTCCCTTCAAGCCAACAGAATCCAACGAAATTTTCAAAAATATTGAGCGTCTGACTTTTGAATTAAAAGTTAAGCGTGAAGGCTGAATTATTTCTCAAGCGAGAAATTCAATCCGGTTGAGATGACCAACATTAATCTTTTAATATTGAAAATTTTCTACAATCATGACAATATAGAGCAAATTGATAAAGAATTGAATGAATAATAGGGGAGGCTTTATCGGTTTATACTTGTAATGGGGACTTTATTTTTGGGGGGATAATCAGTACAAGCATCCTGTCACCATTATTTCTTGCCTAACTGGGTCAAAATCTTTAATTGTTTTTACATAGGCGGTAATGGTAACGTTTTTTCCTGTAGCTCAGTCCATATCGTTAACTTGGATATGTATGATAGCTTGTTTCGAAGCTGTGACATTTTCACATATGTGGTTAAATTTTCGGGGTACGAAGTGAGATTACTTTTTCCGTAAATTAGCAAACCCCGAACATCCTGTTGTGATGCGGCTCCTTGTGCTAAAATATCCCCTTTTTAACACAATAAGTTCTTTGAAAATTTAATACTTTGAACACATTCAATAGCTCCATAGTTTTTACACATTTATTCTATGTTCCTCTACTTTCCTAATCACCACAAATAATTAAGTTCAGTCATTTGCTAAAAATAGAAATATGTCCAATATCACTACACAGAGATTTTTTCTTTACACGTGACTTTTGAGTTCCTCATTTCAAGGCGCATTAGGGATGTTGTCCCAACTGATACTACATTTAGATCAAATACTAGTATCCATTTCACTTGTAAAAGTTGTTTATTAATTTCATCACTGCACATGGGCAGTATGATCAAGGTGATGCACTGAAGTTTTAAAAGTACCATCGGGAACTTTTCGGCACTTAAATATCCATAAACTATTCAATCAAAGGTCAACAATTTTAAGTAACCTGATTGGATGCTTGACAGTGACTGTGAATCTGAATTGGTCTGTGAAATAACGGACGAGAAAATAAATATAAAAAGCAAAATCGCTCCAAGTCAGAAATTTCCCAACGACGAGCGTGATTGACGGAGTGGCGTCTGATTTATAAACAAAAATGTAGCAAAACGTCTATCTTCATCTTCTTTTATTTTTACATTTTCATCTAAATCAACACAACAATAAACTGTCGTCTATTGTGTCACCTATTATCCCTTGTCAGTAAATGCCAAAATTATTTGGGCGAAATTATGTAAGTGTCGACTTCCGTTTAGCTTTACAACCTGAACAACTGTGAAAAAAGAACAAAACGCAAAATCCCGTGGGTGTTCGGTTTGGACAGGTTTCCCTGTATAAATATTGTAACGTTTTTCGTTTATTACATGCAGCACTGGGTTTTATGATCATGATATAATCAGATTAAATATTCTCATTTACTGTTATAAAGTAATTCCTTGCAATCTATGTTTCTCGCCTTTAATCAGATTGTACTTGTTATTAAAATGTCAAATCAAGCATGTTAACCAGCTGGTGCCCTGTTACGATGGTGATGCAGGTGTCTCAGTTGACATAAGCTCCATACTCCGGTTATATAGCTCCTGTAGAATATTTCTTTGTTCAGAGTCATTTAACCATATTATAATTGAGATAATAGAGTAGTAGAAAAGAGAGAAATAGTTAAAGATACGATATACGAGAGGAGACGATTTTGCGTACGAGAGGTGTGACATGCGATTTATGATTATACCACCATATTGTTGAGCCTGCAGATTATATGTTGTAAACTAATTTTACTGTTACATGTAGTTTTATTTTAATAATACAGTATTGAACTATTAATCGACTTTGTGTTTATGTTAACTTGCAAGACATCGTTCAGACTACACCATGATCCATTTATTTATTTATGTGACCAGGATTCACGCTACCAGAGATTTCAAGGGTTACCCTGTTAAAGAGTATACTTGGCATTTGTCGTCCGTGGACGTGTGAAACGTAGACAACAAACAACAAAGCACAAACACAATAATACACACTTTAGTTTAAGTCACCATATTTAAACAGCTTTTTCGTCACATTGGTGGCAGCGATGGGATTCAAGTTGTATCACGGCAAACTAACCAACTAAACACTTTTTCGTCACAATATTTTATATACCAGGAACATATATATTCACGGGACTTAACACTACCTTATTTTTGTCGATTTCCTTGCTCTATCCAAGATACCCCCATTTTCCAGTGGCAGTTCAAATTTCCCCGACCATCATCCCAGATGGCCTCTATCGTACCAACCTACCTATTGTATTTAGTGTGAACTTGTTCTCGTCCTGAATATGCATGAAATATTTGCAACTGGACGTTAAACAACCATCAATCAATCAACCGATTTCCTTGTCCTTGTCGTGAAGTTAATTAATAAATGACACGATACGGAAACGGACATGTTATGCATACGTTGTCGCTGTTATACTCGATAATTAACGGCTCTACATTTCTTATCCGAAACAGCTCAAAACTATTGGTTTGGAAACTTGATTTTCTTCATATATTGAAATAGGAATATAATGAATCACTATTATAAATATACAATATAATAAAAAAGGAAAATATTAGATTAAAAACGGCAAATTATTGTTATAATTGTCTTCCCTATTAAATTAAAAACTTTTATTTAAATAAAAAGTTATTTGACACGTATTTTTTAATTAAATAAAAACAAACCTCTTCTAGGAAATCGTTTTATCTTGAGAAAAATAACTTTCTTGTTCTTAGATGATTCATTAAATTAGAAAGCCTTGGACAACTCTTTGAATACAGAATCCTAGTGAAATGATTTCAAAACAGTTTGAGGAAAGCATAATTCTAGTGTTTGAATAAAAAAAAGATTCTTGTTTATACAAGTCGTCATTACATTAAAGGTTCCAATATGAATAATTGTTTTCATTTAAGGTGGTACCTAACACTACAGGGAGATAACTCTGTAAAATCAGCTAAACGTTTTAATCACATTGTGTTGTAAAGAGAATATTAAGCTTCTCAATGATTAAAATTTGTGTTTGTCAAACTACTATATAACCAGTGTAATTTTTCTGACAAAACGGTTGGTTCAAAAGTTTTGAAATTTTTATATTTTTGTTAAAGGGTCAAAGTAAATACTTTGTCAAAATTTTATGAAAATTAAACGAGCCAAATAAACCTTACTGAAAGTGTTGGGTATCACCTTTACTGCCTTTTTTTTGCTGTTTTAAAATATAATCCCGAGTATATTATGACACTTACCCAAGAAGCTGATTGGCCTTTTGATTTGTTAAAAAAAAACACCAAATAGTTGTTTTCCTTTAAAAAAAAGTCTGTTTAGTACTTATATACATGCATATATATATATAATACATGTATGTGTTATTTAAAAAAAAAAGTCTAATATTCAATTTTCACTTCATCTTTTATTTCTAAAGTTCTTGAGTTACCTCATTTCTTCTGAAAATCATGTAGGTACCATTTGAAAGTTGATTGATATGTATAAAACATGATTGAATAAAAAACAACCAAACAAAAAATCATTTGAATAAATCTACTTACTATATCACTTTTTTTCTCTGAAGCCTTGGAGTACTGATGTCCAATGTGAAATGTCACAAGGTGTCTAAAATCTTTGAGTTCTGGGATAAAGGTGACTAAAGCCCTCTGGATTAAAATTTGAAAATCTGAAAACAAATTGTCATGGTCTGTTTTGTTCGGAATGAAAGCTTCATTCGGTATTGACAAAATGTCTGTGTGTGGTAAAAGTGACTCCAAGTCTGTGGTTACTCTGTGTTGTATTCCTATTGAATGCACCAGATTGTGTACTTTGTTTGAGGTATCCAGTGTCTGGTGCAGATTTAAATTATCCGTCACAATCTATAAGGGTCCAGATTCTGATGATGCTTTTACCGGTTTACCTGTTGTGAGTGGTTAATACATATCAATTGCTGGAATAAAAAAAAATCAGTATCATCTGTGTGCTATATGTTATTTTATCTAGAATAGATTTACTGACAGAAAAGTGTTTGCACCCATTTAATCCTGTTGCTTGAGAGGGTGACATTCATACATAGATCTTGGAGCTCCAGATTGGTGACATTTATTCATAGATTCTGGTGCTCGAAATAGGTGACACCATGTTTATGCTTGAGTCATATACTAGACATTCTATTCTTGTAGATCATCTTTTTAACAAAGTTTATGCAGTTAATTCTAAAAAAAAATTGTTCTTTATATTTTTTGATTCGAGCTTGACTGACGAGTTTTTAGTAGACGAAACGTGCGTCTGACGTATATATAACATTTTAATCCTGGTATATATGATGAGTTCATTTGCAACCACTGGGTCGATGCCAAAGCTGCTGTGGATTATTTTTCAGCACAGAAATTGCTTTAACATTTTTGTTGCTACAATTATCTTTTAGTTGTAATTTACTTGGCTAAGTAATAACATTGGAAAATATTTTGTACTAAAATTGTTAAAAATAGCCTATAAAAAGGACCATTACTGTTGAAGGGGCAAATCATATATCTTTCACATGTATAATTATTTAAAACGAAGTAGTGAACCTCCATAGTTTGATAAATAAAAGAAAATTGATTGTTAAATAAGTCCTAGACAGGTCAGATTGTTGCCTCCTTGACAATTAATTGTTAAATAATTGCAAGACGGGTTAGATTGTTGCCTCCTAAACATAGTTGAAATTAATAAATTGTAGTACGTATGGTAAAAAAAAGTACCTTTTGCGGTTAATCGGCTGTTGTTTCCAATCTGGAGTTGTAGCTCTTCTAGTTCTTCTGTCTGCGTTTCTACCCATGGCTGTTTTGCTACCTCCGGCTCTGCTTCCTTTGGCTGTGCTACCTCTGACTGTTGAACTTGGCGTTTGTTCTTTTGTTTGGCTTGTTGGTAAACAAATTTATGTTGCACTCTTCTCTTGTACTTTTTAGACTGTATTATAAAAATATAAAAGACAATGTACATCCACTTCTTAATATATACCAGATTGTGCATGGTATTGCGAAATCGAAATTGTCATTATTGGTATTTTCGGTACTTGACGAAGGTTCAACAATCTCATCTTCAGTGTTTTGCATTGTAGCAGCCATAGCAATTCCTAAATCCGGATTAGCTGCTTTGTGTTGCCGCAATTCGGCGATTGGCGCGTTCCGAAACTGTTCCTCTATTTTCTCTGCAAACTACTGCAGCTGAATCATAATCAGAAAATATGTTATCCATATCTTATGAGGCCCCTGTAAAAGAGCCATTAACTCCACATGTGCCCTCCAGTGCATCAGCACTGCAAGAGAGTTGAGTGGCGACAGCGTGAAGGTTGACGGAACCTCACACTGTGCCAATTGGCACACTGCTACCATGGCTCCCCACTCAGCGTTCAGGTCCTTTGGAGTCAGCCCAACAGTCTCCAGTTAGCTTATTACCCAATGGATAGGGTATCCCACAGCAGCCCCCTAGGGACCTGAAGAGTGTGCTCAACGACGCGAGGCACACTCGGGCTAACCCTGGGTCGGAGACTCCCATGTCCCGGAACACCTCGGCCACATGTTCCGCTAGGATGTGCCCTTCAAGGTCTGGTCCCCGGGCTTCACAGGCAGACACTGGACAAGACAGTTTTCTGTCAATAACAACAGGTAGACTATGATATAAGACATACAGTGTCCCTATCATACTTAACTTGTTGTTTTCTGCCAATTAAAAATTGCAAAATATGATTTAAGACATAACATGTCCCTTTCATATTCTACTTGTTGTTTTCTGCCAATTACAACAGGTAGAATATGATATAAGACATACAATGTCCCTTTCATATTCTACTTGTTGTTTTCTGCCAATTACAACAGATAGAATATGATATAAAACATACAGTGTCCCTATCGTATTATACTTGTTGTTTTCTGCCAATTACAACAAGTTAAATATGATATAACACATATAGTGTACCTTTCATACTTTGCTTGATGTTTTCTGCCAATTACAACAGGTAGAATATGATATAAGACATACAATGTTCCTATCATATTCTACTTGTTATTTTTTGCCAATTACAGCAGGTAGAATATGATATAAAAAATACAGTGTCCCTATCATACTCTACTTGTTGTTTTCTGCCAATTAAAACAGGTAGAATATGATATAAGACATACAATGTTCCTATCATATTCTACTTGTTGTTTTCTGCCAATTACAACAGGTAGAATATGATATAAGACATACAATGTCCCTATCATTTTATACTTGTTGTTTTCTGCCAATAACAACAGGAAGAATATGATATAAGACATACAATGTCCCTATCATTTTATACTTGTTGCTTTTCGGCCAATAACAACAGGAAGAATATGATATAAGACATACAATGTTCTAATCATAGTCTACTTGTTGTTTTCTGCCAATTACAGCAGGTAGAATATGATATAAGACAAACAATGTCCCTATCATACTTTTACTTGTTCTTTTCTGTCAATAACAACAGTAAGACAATGATATAACACATATAGTGTATCTATCATACTTTGCTTGTTGTTTTCTGCCAATTACAACAGTTAGGGACACTGTATGTCACTGTCTATCATACTTTGCTTATGGTTTTCTGATAATTACAACAGGTAGAATATGATATAAGACATACAATGTTCCTTTCATATTCTACTTGTTGTTTTCTGCCAATTACAACAGGTAGAATACGATATAAGACATAGAATGTCCCTATCATATTCTACTTGCTGTTTTCTGCCAATTACAAGAGGTAGAATATGATATAAGATATTCAATGTCCCTATCATACTTTTATTTGTTATTTTCTGTCAATAACAACAGGTAGACTATGATATAAGACATACAGTGTCCATATCATACTTAACTTGTTGTTTTCTGCCAATTACAACAGGTAGAATATGATATCAGACATGCAGTGTCCATATCATACTTTACTTGTTGTTTTCTGCCAATTACAACAGGTAGAATATGATATAAGAAATACAATGTCTCTATCATACTTTTACTTGTTGTTTTCTGTCAATAACAACAGGTAGACAATGATATAAGACATACAATGTCCCTCTCATACTTTACTTTTTGTTTTCTGCCAATTACAACAAGTAAAAAATGATATAACACATATAGTGTACCTTTCATACTTTGCTTGTGTTTTTCTGTTAATTACAACAGGTAGAATATGATATAAGACATACAGTTTCCCTATCATATTATACTTGTTGTTTTCTGTCAATTACAACAGGTAGAATATGATATAAGACATACAATGTCCTTATCATTTTATACTTGTTGTTTTCTGCCAATAACAACAGGTAGAATATGATATAAGACATACAATGTCTCTTTCATATTTTACTTGTTGTTTTCTGCCGATTACAACAGGTAGAATATGATATAAGACAAACAATGTCCCTTTCATATTCTACTTGTTGTTTTCTGCAAATTACAACAGGTAGAATATGATATAAAACATACAGTTTCCCTATCATATTATACTTGTTGTTTTCTGTCAATTACAACAGGTAGAATATGATATAAGACATACAATGTCCTTATCATTTTATACTTGTTGTTTTCTGCCAATAACAACAGGTAGAATATGATATAAGACATACAATGTCCCTTTCATATTTTACTTGTTGTTTTCTGCAGATTACAACAGGTAGAATATGATATAAGACAAACAATGTCCCCATCATACATTTACTTGTTGTTTTCTGTCAATAACAACAGGTAGACAATGATATAAGACATACAGTGTCCCCATCATACTTAACTTGTTGTTTTCTGCCAATTAAAAATTGCAAAATATGATTTAAGACATAAAATGTCCCTTTTATATTCTACTTGTTGTTTACTGCCAATTACAACAGGTAGAATATGATATAAGACATACAATGTCCCTTTCATATTCTACTTGTTGTTTTCTGCCAATTACAACAGAAAGAATATGATATAAAACGTACAGTGTCCCTATCATATTATACTTGTTGTTTTCTGCCAATTACAACAGGTAGAATATGATATAAGACATACAATGTCCCTTTCATACTTTGCTTGATGTTTTCTGCCAATTACAACAGGTAGAATATGATATAAGACATTCAATATCCCTATCATACTTTTACTTGTTATTTTCTGCCAATTACAACAGGTAGACTATGATATAAGACATACAATGTCCATATCATGTTCTACTTGTTGTTTTCTGCCAATTACAACAAGTTAAATATTATATAACACATAAAGTGTACATTTCATACTTAACTTTGCTTGATGTTTTCTGCCAATTACAACAGGTAGAATATGATATAAGACATACAATGTTCCTATCATATTCTCTTTGTTGTTTTCTGCCAATTACAGCAGGTAGAATATGATATAAAAAATACAGTGTCCCTATCATACTCTACTTGTTGTTTTCTGCCAATTAAAACAGGTAGAATATGATATAAGACATACAATGTTCCTATCATATTCTACTTATTGTTTTCTGCCAATTACAGCAGGTAGAATGTGATATAAAACATACAGTGTCTCTATCATATTCTACTTGTTGTTTTCTGCCAATTACAACAGGTAGAATATGATATTAGACATTCACTATCCCTATCATACTTTTACTTGTTATTTTCTGTCAATTACAACAGGTAGAATATGATATAAGACATACAGTGTCCCTTTCATATTCTACTTGTTGTTTTCTGCCAATTACAACAGGTAGAATATGATATAAGACATTCAATATCCCTATCATACTTTTACTCGTTATTTTCTGTCAATTACAACAGGTAGAATATGATATAAGACATACAGTGTCCCTTTCATATTCTACTTGTTGTTTTCTGCAAATTACAACAGGTAGAATATGATATAAAACATACAGTGTCCCTATCATATTATACTTGTTGTTTTCTGCCAATTACTACAGGTAGAATATGATATAAGACATACAGTGTCCCTTTCATATTCTACTTGTTGTTTTCTGCAAATTACAACAGGTAGAATATGATATAAAACATACAGTTTCCCTATCATATTATACTTGTTGTTTTCTGTCAATTACAACAGGTAGAATATGATATAAGACATACAATGTCCTTATCATTTTATACTTGTTGTTTTCTGCCAATAACAACAGGTAGAATATGATATAAGACATACAATGTCTCTTTCATATTTTACTTGTTGTTTTCTGCCGATTACAACAGGTAGAATATGATATAAGACAAACAATGTCCCTTTCATATTCTACTTGTTGTTTTCTGCAAATTACAACAGGTAGAATATGATATAAAACATACAGTTTCCCTATCATATTATACTTGTTGTTTTCTGTCAATTACAACAGGTAGAATATGATATAAGACATACAATGTCCTTATCATTTTATACTTGTTGTTTTCTGCCAATAACAACAGGTAGAATATGATATAAGACATACAATGTCCCTTTCATATTTTACTTGTTGTTTTCTGCCGATTACAACAGGTAGAATATGATATAAGACAAACAATGTCCCCATCATACATTTACTTGTTGTTTTCTGTCAATAACAACAGGTAGACAATGATATAAGACATACAGTGTCCCCATCATACTTAACTTGTTGTTTTCTGCCAATTAAAAATTGCAAAATATGATTTAAGACATAAAATGTCCCTTTTATATTCTACTTGTTGTTTACTGCCAATTACAACAGGTAGAATATGATATAAGACATACAATGTCCCTTTCATATTCTACTTGTTGTTTTCTGCCAATTACAACAGAAAGAATATGATATAAAACGTACAGTGTCCCTATCATATTATACTTGTTGTTTTCTGCCAATTACAGCAGGTAGAATGTGATATAAAACATACAGTGTCTCTATCATATTCTACTTGTTGTTTTCTGCCAATTACAACAGGTAGAATATGATATTAGACATTCACTATCCCTATCATACTTTTACTTGTTATTTTCTGTCAATTACAACAGGTAGAATATGATATAAGACATACAGTGTCCCTTTCATATTCTACTTGTTGTTTTCTGCCAATTACAACAGGTAGAATATGATATAAGACATTCAATATCCCTATCATACTTTTACTCGTTATTTTCTGTCAATTACAACAGGTAGAATATGATATAAGACATACAGTGTCCCTTTCATATTCTACTTGTTGTTTTCTGCAAATTACAACAGGTAGAATATGATATAAAACATACAGTGTCCCTATCATATTATACTTGTTGTTTTCTGCCAATTACTACAGGTAGAATATGATATAAGACATACAATGTCCCTATCATATTCTACTTGCTGTTTTCTGCCGATTGCAACAGGTAGAATATGATATAAGACAAACAATGTCCCCACCATACCTTTAATTGTTGTTTTCTGTCAATAACAACAGGTAGACAATGATATAAGACATACAGTGTCCCTATCATACTTAACTTGTTGTTTTCTGCCAATGAAAAATTGCAAAATATGATTTAAGACATAAAATGTCCCTTTCATAATCTACTTGTTGTTTTCTGCCAATTACAACAGGTAGATTATGATATAAGACATACAATGTCCCTTTCATATTCTACTTGTTGTTTTCTGCCAATTACAACAGATAGAATATGATATAAAACATACAGTGTCCCTATCATATTATACTTGTTGTTTTCTGCCAATTACAACTAGTTAAATATGATATAACACATAAAGTGTACCTTTCATACTTTGCTTGATGTTTTCTGCCAATTACAACAGGTAGAATATGATATAAGACATACAATGTTCCTATCATATTCTACTTGTTGTTTTCTGCCAATAACAGCAGGTAGATTATGATATAAAAAATACAGTGTCCCTATCATACTCTACTTGTTGTGTTCTGCCAATTAAAACAGGTAGAATATGATATAAGACATACAATTTTCCTATCATATTCTACTTGTTGTTTTCTGCCAATTACAGCAGGTAGAATATGATATAAAACATACAGTGTCCCTATCATACTTGACTTGTTGTTTTCTGCAAATTACAACAGGTAGAATATGATATAAGACATACAATGTCCCTATCATTTTATACTTGTTGTTTTCAGCCAATAACAACAAGGAGAATATGATATAAGAGATACAATGTTCCTATCATATTCTACTTGTTGTTTTCTGCCAATTACAGCAGGTAGAATATGATATAACACATACAATGTCCCTATCATACTTTAACTTGTTGTTTTCTGTCAATAACAACAGTAACACAATGATATAACACATAAAGTGAACCTATCACACTTTGCTTGTTGTTTTCTGCTAATTACAACAGGTAGACAATGATATAAGACATACAGTGTCCCTATCATACTTAACTTGTTGTTTTCTGCCAATTAAAAATTGTAAAATATGATATAAGACATACAATGTCCCTTTCATATTCTACTTGTTGTTTTCTGCCAATTACAAAAGGTAGATTATGATATAAGACATACACTGTCCCTATCATACTTTTACTTGTGTCATACTTTACTTGTTGCTTTCTGCCAATTACAACAGGTAGATATGATAGAATATGATATAAGACATACAACATCCCTATCATATTCTACTTGTTGTTTTCTGTCAATTACAACAGGTAGACAATGTTATAAGACATACAGTGTCCCTATCTTACTTAACTTGTTGTTTTCTGCCAATTAAAAATTGCAAAATATGATTTAAGACATAAAATGTCCCTTTCATATTCTATTTGTTGTTTACTGCCAATTACAACAGGTAGAATATGATATGAGACATACAATGTCCCTTTCATATTCTACTTGTTGTTTTCTGCCAATTACAACAGATAGAATATGATATAAAACGTACAGTGTCCCTATCATATTATACTTGTTGTTTTCTGCCAATTACAACAGGTAGAATATGATATGAGACATACAATGTCCCTATCATATTCTACTTGCTGTTTTCTGCCAATTACAACAGGTAGAATATAATATAAGACATTCAATATCCCTATCATACTTTTACTTGTTATTTTCTGTCAATTACAACAGGTAGACTATGAAATAAGACATACAATGTCCATATCAAATTCTACTTGTTGTTTTCTGCCAATTACAACAAGTTAAATATGATATAACACATAAAGTGTACCTTTCATACTTTGCTTGATGTTTTCTGCCAATTACAACAGGTAGAATATGATATATGACATACAATTTTCCTATCATATTCTACTTGTTGTTTTCTGTGAATTACAGCAGGTAAAATATGATATAAGACATACAATGTCCCTATCATGTTATACTTGTTGTTTTCAGCCAATAACAACAGGGAGAATATGATATAAGACATACAATGTTCCTATCATATTCTACTTGTTGTTTTCTGCCAATTACAGCAGGTAAAATATGATATAAGACATACAATGTCCCTATCATTTTATACTTGTTGTTTTCAGCCAATAACAACAGGGAGAATATGATATAAGACATACAATGTTCCTATCATACTTTTACTTGTTGTTTTCTGTCAATAACAACAGTAACACAATGATATAACACATATAGTGTACCTATCATACTTTGCTTGTTGTTTTCTGCTAATTACAACAGGTAGACAATGATATAAGACATACAATGTCCCTATCATACTTAACTTGTTGTTTTCTGCCAATTAAAAATTATAAAATATGATATAAGACATACAATGTCCCTTTTATATTCTACTTGTTGTTTTCTGCCAATTACAACAGGTAGATTATGATATAAGACATACAATGTCCCTATCATACTTTTACTTGTGTCATACTTTACTTGTTGCTTTCTGCCAATTACAACAGGTAGAATATTATTTAAAACATACTGTGTCCCTATCATATTCTACTTGTTGTTTTCTGCAAATAACAACAGCTAGAATATGAAATAAGACCTACAATGTCCCTATCATATTCTACTTGTTGTTTTCTGACTATTACAACAGGTAGAATATGACATAAAACATAGTGGCCCTATCATATTATACTTGTTGTTTTCTGCAAATTACAACAGGTAGAATATGATATAAGACAAACAATGTCCCCATCATACTTTTACTTTTTGTTTTCTGTCAATAACAACAGGTATACCACGATGAAAGACATACAATGTCCCTATCATTTTATACTTGTTGTTTTCTGCCAATAACAACAGGTAGAATATGATATAAGACAAACAATGTGCCCATCATACTTTTACTTTTTGTTTTCTGCCAATTACAACAGGTAGAATATGATTTAAAACATACAGTGTCCCTATCATATTCTACTTGTTGTTTTCTGCCAATTACAACAGGTAGATTATGAAATAAAACATACAATGTCCCTATCATATTCTACTTGTTGTTTTCTGCCAATTACCACAGGTAGAATACGATATAAGACATACAATGTGTCAATCATATATACTTGCTGTTTTCTGCCAATTAAAACAGGTAGAATATGATATAAGACATGCAATGTCCCTAACATACTTTTAATTGTTTTTTTCTGTCAATAACAACAGGTAGACTATGATATAAGACATACGGTGTCAATATCATACTTAACTTGTTGTTTTCTGCCAATTACAACAGGTGAAATATAATATCAGACATACAGTGTCCCTAACATACTTAACTTGTTGTTTTCTGTCAATAACAACTTGTAGACAATGATATAAGACAAACAATGAGCCTATCATACTTAACTTGTTTTTTTTTGCCAATTACAACAAGAAAAATATGATATAACACATATAGTGTACCTTTCATACTTTACTTGTTGTTTTCTGCCAGGTAGAATATGAAATAAGACATGCAATGTCCCTATCATATTCTACTGGTTGTTTTCTGCCAATTACAACAGATATAATATGATATAAGACATACAATGTCCCTATCATATTCTACTTGTTGTTTTCTGCCAATTACAACAGGTAGAATATGAAATAAGACATACAATGTCCCTATCATATTCTATTTGTTGTTTTCTGCCAATTACAACAGGTAGAATGTATGATATAAGACATACAATGTCCCTATCATATTCTACTTGCTGTTTTCTGCCAATTACAACAGGTAGAATATGATATAAGACATTCAAAGTCCCTATCATACTTTAACTTGTTATTTTTTGTCAATTACAACAAGTAAAATATGATATAACACATATATTGTACCTTTCATATTTGCTTGTTGTTTTCTGCCAATTACAACAGGTAGAATATGATATAAGACATACAATGTCCCTTTCATATTCTACTTGTTGTTTTCTGCCAATTACAACAGGTAGATTATGAAATAAAACATGCAATGTCCCTATCATATTCTACTTGTTGTTTTCTGCAAATTACCACAGGTAGAATACGATATAAGACATACAATGTCCCAATCATATAGACTTGCTGTTTTCTGCCACTAACAACAGGTAGACTATGATATAAGACATACAGTGTCAATATCATACTTAACTTGTTGTTTTCTGCCAATTACATTAGGTGAAATATGATATCAGACATACAGTGTCCCTATTATACTTTACTTGCTGTTTTCTGTCAATAGCAACAGGTAGAATATGATATAAGACGAACAATGTCCCTATCATACTTAACTTGTTGTTTTCTGCCAATTACAACAAGAAAAATATGATATAACACATATAGTGTACCTTTCATATTTTGCTTGTTGTTTTTTGCCAATTACAATAGGTAGAATATGATATAAGACATACTATGTCCCTATCATTTTATACTTGTTGATTTCTGCCAATAACAACAGGTAGAATATGATATAAGACATACAATGTCCCTAGCATATTATAATTGTTGTTTTCTGCCAATTACAACAGGTAGAATATGATATAAGACAAACAATGTTAGTATCATACTTAACTTGTTGTTTTCTGCCAATTACAACAAGAAAAATATGATACAACACATATAGAGTACCTTTCATACTTTGCTTGTTGTTTTCTGCCAATTACAACAGGTAGAATATGAAATAAGACATACAATGTCCCTATCATATTCTACTGGTTGTTTTCTGCCAATTACAACAGGTATAATATGATATAAAACATACAATGTCCATATCATATTCAACTTGTTGATTTCTGCCGATTACAACAGGTAGAATATGATATAAGACAAACAATGTCCCCATCATACTTTTACTTGTTGTTTTCTGTCAATAACAACAGGTAGACCATGATATAAGACATACAGTGTCCCTATCATACTTAACTTGTTGTTTTCTGCCAGTTACAGCAGGTAGAATATTATTTAAAACATACAGTGTCCCTATCATATTCTACTTGTTGTTTTCTGCAAATTACAACAGCTAGAATATGAAATAAGACATACAATGTCCCCATCATATTCTACTTGTTGTTTTCTGACAATTACAACAGGTAGAATATGATATAAAACATAGTGGCCCTATCATATTATACTTGTTGTTTTCTGCAAATTACAACAGGTAGAATATGATATAAGACAAACAATGTCCCCATCATACTTTTACTTTTTTTTTTCTGTCAATAACAACAGGTATACCACGATGAAAGACATACAATGTCCCTATCATTTTATACTTGTTGTTTTCTGCCAATAACAACAGGTAGAATATGATATAAGACAAACAATGTGCCCATCATACTTTTACTTTTTGTTTTCTGCCAATTACAACAGGTAGAATATGATTTAAAACATACAGTGTCCCTATCATATTCTACTTGTTGTTTTCTGCCGATTACAACAGGTAGAATATGAAATAAAACATACAATGTCCCTATCATATTCTACTTGTTGTTTTCTGCCAATTACCACAGGTAGAATACGATATAAGACATACAATGTCCCAATCATATATACTTGCTGTTTTCTGCCAATTACAACAGGTAGAATATGATATAAGACATACGGTCCCAATATCATACTTAACTTGTTGTTTTCTGCCAATTACAACAGGTGAAATATAATATCAGACATACAGTGTCCCTATCATACTTTACTTGTTGTTTTCTGTCAATAACAACTTGTAGACAATGATATAAGACAAACAATGACCCTATCATACTTAACTTGTTGTTTTTTGCCAATTACAACAAGAAAAATATGATATAACACATATAGTGTACCTTTCATACTTTGCTTGTTGTTTTCTGCCAGGTAGAATATGAAATAAGACATGCAATGTCCCTATCATATTCTACTGGTTGTTTTATCCCAATTACAATAGATATAATATAATATAAGACATACAATGTCCCTATCATATTCTACTTGTTGTTTTCTGCCAATTACAACAGGTAGAATATGAAATAAGACATACAATGTCCCTATCATACTTAACTTGAATTTTTTTGCCAATTACAACAAGAAAAATATGATATAACACATATAGTGTACCTTTCATACTTTGCTTGTTGTTTTCTGCCAGGTAGAATATGAAATAAGACATGCAATGTCCCTATCATATTCTACTGGTTGTTTTATGCCAATTACAACAGATATAATTTGATATAAGACATACAATGTCCCTATCATATTCTACTTGTTGTTTTCTGCCAATTACAACAGGTAGAATATGATATTAAACATAGTGTCCCTATCATATTATACTTGTTGTTTTCTGCCAATTACAACAGGTGGAATATGATATAAGACATACAATGTTCCTATCATTTTATACTTGTTTTTTTCTGCCAATAACAACAGGTAGAATATGATATAAGAAATACAATGTCCCTATCATATTCTTCTTGCTGTTTTCTGCCAATTACAACAGGTAGAATATGATATAAGACATACAATGTCCCTATCATATTCTTCTTGCTGTTTTCTGCCAATTACAACAGGTAGAATATGATATAAGATAAACAATGTCCCTATCATACTTTTACTTGTTGTTTTTTGTCAATAACAACAGGTAGACCATGATATAAGACAAACAATGTCCCCATCATACTTTTACTTTTTGTTTTCTGTCAATAACAACAGATATACCATGATATAAGACATACAATGTCCCTATCATTTTATACTTGTTGTGTTCTGCCAATAACAACAGGTAGAATATGATATAAGACAAACAATGTCCCCATCATACTTTTACTTTTTGTTTTCTGTCAATAACAACAGGTATACCATGATATAAGACATACAGTGTCCTTATCATACTTAACTGGTTGTTTTCTGCCAATTACAACAGGTAGAATATGATTTAAAACATACAGTGTCCCTATCATATTCTACTTGTTGTTTTCTTCCAATTACAACAGGTAGAATACGATATAAGACATACAATGTCCCAATCATATATACTTGCTGTTTTCTGCCAATTACAACAGGTAGAATATGATATCAAACATGCAATGTCCCTAACATACTTTTACTTGTTTTTTTCTGTCAATAACAACAGGTAGACTATGATATAAGACATACAGTGTCAATATCATACTTAACTTGTTGTTTTCTGCCAATTACATTAGGTGAAATATGATATCAGACATACAGTGTCCCTATCATACTTTACTTGTTGTTTTCTGTCAATAGCAACAGGTAGACAATGATATAAGACGAACAATGTCCCTATCATACTTAACTTGTTGTTTTCTGCCAATTACATAAAGAAAAATATGATATAACTCATATAGTGTACCTTTCATATTTTGCTTGTTGTTTTCTGCCAATTACAATAAGTAGAATATGATATAAGACATACAATGTCCCCTTCATATTCCACTTGTTTTTTTCTGCCAATTACAATAGGTAGAATATGATATAAGACATACTATGTCCCTATCATTTTATACTTGTTGATTTCTGCCAATAACAACAGGTAGAATATGATATAAGACATACAATGTTCCTAGCATATTATAATTGTTGTTTTCTGCCAATTACAACAGGTAGAATATGATATAAGACAAACAATGTCCGTATCATACTTAACTTGTTGTTTTCTGCCAATTACAACAAGAAAAATATGATATAACACATATAGTGTACCTTTCATACTTTGCTTGTTGTTTTCTGCCAATTACAACAGGTAGAATATGAAATAAGACATACAATGTCCCTATCATATTCTACTGGTTGTTTTCTGCCAATTACAACAGGTATAATATGATATAAGACATACAATGTCCCTATCATATTCTACTTGTTGTTTTCTGCCAATTACAACAGGTAGAATATGATATAAGACATACTATGTCCCTATCATTTTATACTTGTTGTTTTCTGCCAATAACAACAGGTAGAATATGATATAAGACATACAATGTCCCTAGCATATTATACTTGTTGTTTTCTGCCAATTACAACAGGTAGAATATGATATAAGACAAACAGTGTCCCTATCATACTTAACTTGTTGTTTTCTGCCAGTTACAACAGGTAGAATATTATTTAAAACATACAGTGTCCCTATCATATTCTACTTGTTGTTTTCTGCCAATTACAACAGATAGAATATGAAATAAGACATACAATGTCCCTATCATATTCTACTTGTTGTTTTCTGACAATTACAACAGGTAGAATATGATATAAAACATAGTGGCCCTATCATATTATACTTGTTGTTTTCTGCCATTTACAACAGGTAGAATATGATATAAGACAAATAATGTCCCCGTCATACTTTTACTTTTTGTTTTCTGTCAATAACAACAGGTATACCATGATATAAGACATACAGTGTCCTTATCATACTTAACTGGTTGTTTTCTGCCAATTAGAACAGGTAGAATATGATATAAGACATACAATGTCCCTATCATACTTTACTTGTTGTTTTCTGCCACTTACAGCAGGTAGAATATGATATAAAACATACAGTGTCCCTATCATATTCTACTTGTTGTTTTCTGCCAATTACAACTGGTAGAATATGATATAAGACATGCAATGTCCCTATCATTTTATACTTGCTGTTTTCTGCCAATTACAAGAGGTAGAAGATGATATAAGACATTCAATGTCCCGATCATACTTTTACTTGTTATTTTCTGTCAATAACAACAAGTTGACTATGATATAAGACATAAAGTGTCCATATCATACTTAACTTGTTGTTTTCTGCCAATTACAACAGGTAATACAACAGGTAGAATATGATATCAGACATGCAGTGTCTCTATCATACTGTTACTTGTTGTTGTCTGTCAATAACAACAGGTAGACAATGATATAAGACATACCATGTCCCTTTCATATTCTACTTGTTGTTTTCTGCCAATTACAACAGGTCGAATATAATATAAGACATTCAATATCCCTATCATACTTTTACTTGTTATTTTCTGTCAATAACAACAGGTAGACTATGAAATAAGACATACAATGTCCCTATCATACTTTACTTGTTGTTTTCTGCCACTTACAGCAGGTAGAATATGATATAAAACATACAGTGTCCCTATCATATTCTACTTGTTGTTTTCTGCCAATTACAACTGGTAGAATATGATATAAGACATGCAATGTCCCTATCATTTTATACTTGCTGTTTTCTGCCAATTACAAGAGGTAGAAGATGATATAAGACATTCAATGTCCCGATCATACTTTTACTTGTTATTTTCTGTCAATAACAACAAGTTGACTATGATATAAGACATAAAGTGTCCATATCATACTTAACTTGTTGTTTTCTGCCAATTACAACAGGTAATACAACAGGTAGAATATGATATCAGACATGCAGTGTCTCTATCATACTGTTACTTGTTGTTGTCTGTCAATAACAACAGATGGACAATGATATAAGACATACAATGTACCTATCATACTTTGCTTGTGGTTTTCTGATAATTACAAAAGGTAGAATATGATATAAGACATTCAATATCCCTATCATACTTTACTTGTTATTTTCTGTCAATAACAACAGGTAGACTATGAAATAAGACATACAATGTCCCTTTCATAATCTACTTGTAGTTTTCTGCCAATTACAACAAGTTAAATATGATATAACACATATATTGTACCTTTCATACTTTGCTTGTTGTTTTTTGCCAGTTACAACAGGTAGAATATGATATAAGACATACAATGTCCCTATCATATTCAACTTGTTGTTTTCTGCCGATTACAACAGGTAGAATATGATATAAGACAAACATTGTCCCCATCATACTTTTACTTGTTGTTTTCTGTCAATAACAACAGGTAGACCATGCTATAAGACATACAGTGTCCCTATAATACTTGACTTGTTGTTTTCTGCAAATTACAACAGGTAGAATATGATATAGGGACATACAATGTTCCTTTCATATTCTACTTGTTTTTTTCTGCCAATTACAACAGGTAGAATATGATATAAAACATACAGTGTCCCTATCATATTATACTTGTTGTTTTCTGCCAATTGCAACAAGTAGAATATGATATAAGACATACAATGTCCCTATGATTTTATACTTGTTGTTTTCTGCCAATAGCAACAGGTAGAATATGGTATAAGCCATACAATGTCCCTATCATATTCTACTTGTTGTTTTCTGCCGATAACAACAGGTCTAATATGACATAAGACAAACAATGTCCCCATCATACTTTTTCTTGTTGTTTTCTGTCAATAACAACAGATGGACAATGGTATAAGAAATACAATGCACCTATCATACTTTGCTTCTTGTTTTCTGATAATTACAACAGGTAGAAAATGATATGATATACAATGTCCCTATAATTTTATACTTGTTGTTTTCTGCCAATAACAACAGGTAGAATATGAAATAAGACATACAATGTCCCTATCATATTCTACTTGTTGTTTTCTGCCAATTACAGCAGGTAGAATATGATATAAAACATACAATGTCCCTATCATTTTATACTTGTTGTTTTCTGCCAATTACAACAGGTAGAATATGATATAAGACATACAATGTCCCTATCATTTTATACTTGTTGTTTTCTGCCAATAAAACAGGTAGAATATGATATAAGACAAACAATGTCCCTATCATACTTTTACTTGTTGTTTTCTGTCTTTAACAACAGGTAGACAATGATATTACGCATATAGTGTACCTATCATACTTTTCTTGTTGTTTTCTGCCAATTACAACAGGTAGAATATGATGTAAGATATACAATTTCCCTTTCATATTCTACTTGTTGTTTTTTGAAAATTACAACAGATAGAATATGATATAAAACATACAGTGTCCCTATCAAATTATACTTGTTGTTTTCTGCCAATTACAACAGGTAGAATATGACATAAGACATTCAATGCCCCTATCATATTCTACTGGTTATTTTCTGCCGATTACAAAAGGTAGAAGATGATATAAGACAAACAATGTCCCCATTATACTTTTTCTTGTTGTTTTCTGTGTCAATTTCAACAAGGTATACCATGATATAAGACATACAGTGTCCCTATCATACTTAACTTGTTGTTTTCTGCCAATTACAACAGGCGGAATATGATATAAGACATACAATGTCCCTTTCATATTCTACTTGTTGTTTTCTGCCAATTACAACAGGTAGAAAATGATATAAAACATAAATTGTCCCTATCATATTCTACCTGTTGTTTTATGCCATTTACAACAGGTAGAATATGATATAAGACATACAGTGTCCCTATCATATTCTACTTGTTGTTTTTTTGCCAATTACAACAGGTAGAATATGATATAAGACATACAATGTCCCTATCATATTCTACTTGTTGTTTTCTACCAAATACAACAGGTAGAATATGATATAAAACATACAGTGTCCCTATCGTATTCTAATTGTTGTTTTCTGCCAATTACAACAGGTAGAATATGATATAAGACATACAATGTCCCTATCATTTTATGCTTGTTGTTTTCTGCCAATTACAAGAGGTAGAATATGATATAAGACATTCCATGTCCCGATCATACTTTTATTTGTTATTTTCTGTCAATAACAACAGGTAGACTATGATATAAGACATAAAGTGT
This sequence comes from Mytilus edulis, assembly GCF_963676685.1. Classification (NCBI taxonomy): domain Eukaryota; kingdom Metazoa; phylum Mollusca; class Bivalvia; order Mytilida; family Mytilidae; genus Mytilus; species Mytilus edulis. The sequence continues at coordinate 26,751,847 of NC_092354.1, forward strand.
CCATATCATACTTTACTTGTTATTTTCTGTCAATAACAACAGGTAGACTATGAAATAAGACATACAATGTCCCTTTCATAATCTACTTGTAGTTTTCTGCCAATTACAACAAGTTAAATATGATATAACACATATATTGTACCTTTCATACTTTGCTTGTTGTTTTTTGCCAGTTACAACAGGTAGAATATGATATAAGACATACAATGTCCCTATCATATTCAACTTGTTGTTTTCTGCCGATTACAACAGGTAGAATATGATATAAGACAAACATTGTCCCCATCATACTTTTACTTGTTGTTTTCTGTCAATAACAACAGGTAGACCATGCTATAAGACATACAGTGTCCCTATAATACTTGACTTGTTGTTTTCTGCAAATTACAACAGGTAGAATATGATATAGGGACATACAATGTCCCTATCATATTATACTTGTTGTTTTCTGCCAATTGCAACAAGTAGAATATGATATAAGACATACAATGTCCCTATGATTTTATACTTGTTGTTTTCTGCCAATAGCAACAGGTAGAATATGGTATAAGCCATACAATGTCCCTATCATATTCTACTTGTTGTTTTCTGCCGATAACAACAGGTCTAATATGACATAAGACAAACAATGTCCCCATCATACTTTTTCTTGTTGTTTTCTGTCAATAACAACAGATGGACAATGGTATAAGAAATACAATGCACCTATCATACTTTGCTTCTTGTTTTCTGATAATTACAACAGGTAGAAAATGATATGATATACAATGTCCCTATAATTTTATACTTGTTGTTTTCTGCCAATAACAACAGGTAGAATATGGTATAAGACATACAATCTCCCTATCATATTCTACTTGTTGTTTTCTGCCAATAACAACAGGTAGAATATGATATAAGACAAACAATGTCCCGATCATACTTTACTTATTGTTTTCTGTCCATAACAACAGATGGACAATGATATAAGACATACAATGTACCTATCATACTTTGCTTGTGGTTTTCTGATAATTACAAAAGGTAGAATATGATATAAGACATACAATGTCCCTTTCATATTCTACTTGTTGTTTTCTGCCAATTACAACATGTAGAATACGATATAAGACATACAATGTCCCTATCATGTTCTACTTGCTGTTTTCTGCCAATTACAAGAGGTAGAATATGATATAAGACATTCAATGTCCCTATCATACTTTTACTTGTTATTTTCTGTCAATAACAACAGGTAGACTATGATATAAGACATGCAGTGTCCCTATCATACTTTGCTTGTTGTTTTCTGCCAATTACAACAGGTATAATATGAAATAAAACATACAATGTCCCTATGATACTTTTACTTGTTGTTTTCTGTCAATAACAACAGGTAGACAATGATATAAGACATACAATGTCCCTATCATACTTTACTTTTTGTTTTCTGCCAATTACAACAAGTAAAATATGATATAACACATATAGTGTACCTTTCATACTTTGCTTGCTTTTTTCTGTTAATTACAATAGGTAGATTATGATATAAGACATACAGTGTCCCTTTCATATTCTACTTGTTGTTTTCTGCAAATTACAACCGGTAGAATATGATATAAAACATACAGTGTCCGTATCATATTATACTTGGTGTTTTCTGCCGATTACAACAGGTAGAATATGATATAAGACAAACAATGTCCCCATCATACTTTTACTTGTTGTTTAATGTCAATAACAACAGGTAGACCATGCTATAAGACATACAGTGTCCCTATCATACTTGACTTGTTGTTTTCTGCCAATTACAACAGGTAGAATATGATATAAAACTTACAGTGTCCCTATCATATTATACTTGTTGTTTTCTGCCAATTGCAACAAGTAGAATATGATATAAGACATACAATGTCCCTATGATTTTATACTTGTTGTTTTCTGCCAATAGCAACAGGTAGAATATGGTAGAAGCCATACAATGTCCCTATCATATTCTACTTGTTGTTTTCTGCCGATAACAACAGGTAGAATATGAGATAAGACAAACAATGTCCCCATCATACTTTTACTTGTTGTTTTCTGTCAATAACAACAGATGGACAATGATATAAGACATACAATGTACCTCTCATACTTTGCTTGTTGTTTTCTGATAATTACAACAGGTAGAAAATGATATGACATACAATGTCCCTATCATTTTATACTTGTTGTTTTCTGCCAATAACAACAGGTAGAATATGGTATAAGACATACAGTGTCCCTATCATATTCTGCTTGTTATTTTCTGCCGATAACAACAGGTAGAATATGATATAAGACAAACAATGTCCCCATCATACTTTTACTTGTTGTTTTCTGTCCATAACAACAGATGGACAATGATATAAGACATACAATGTACCTATCATACTTTGCTTGTGGTTTTCTGATAATTACAACAGGTAGAATATGATATAAGACATACAATGTCCCTTTTATATTCTACTTGTTGTTTTCTGCCAATTACAACAGGTAGAATACGATATAAGACAAACAATGTCCCTATCATATTCTACCTGCTGTTTTCTGTCAATTACAAGAGGTAGAATATGATATAAGACATTCAATGTCCCTATCATACTTTTACTTGTTATGTTCTGCCAATTACAACAGGTAGAATATGATATCAGACATGCAGTGTCCCCATCATACTTTACTTGTTGTTTTCTGCCAATTACAACAGGTATAATATGAAATAAGACATACAATGTCCCTATCATACTTTTACTTGTTGTTTTCTGTCAATAACAACAGGTAGACAATGATATAAGACATACAATGTCCCTATCATACTTTACTTTTTGTTTTCTGCCAATTACAACAAGTAAAATATGATATAACACATATAGTGTACCTTTCATACTTTTTTTTTGCTTGTTTTTTTTCTGTTAATTACAACAGGTAGATTATGATATAAGACATACAGTGTCCCTTTCATATTCTACTTGTTGTTTTCTGCAAATTACAACCGGTAGAATATGATATAAAACATACAATGTCCTTATCATTTTATACTTGTTGTTTTCTGCCAATAACAACAGGTAGAATATGATATAAGACATACAATGTCCCTATCATATTCTACTTTGTGTTTGCTGCCGATTACAGCAGGTAGACCATGAAATAAGACATACAATGTCCCTATCATATTCTACTTGTTGTTTTCTGCCAATTACAACAAGTTAAATATGATATAACACATATAGTGTACCTTTCATACTTTGCTTGTTGTTTTCTGCTAATTACAACAGGCAGAGTATGATATAAGACATACAATGTTCCTATCATATTCTATTTGTTGTTTTCTGCCAATTACATTAGATAGAATATGATATAAGACATACAATGTTCCTATCATATTCTACTTGTTGTTTTCTGCCAATTACAGCAGGTAGAATATGATATAAAACATACAATGTCCCTATCATTTTATACTTGTTGTTTTCTGCCAATTACAACAGGTAGAATATGATATAAGACATACAATGTCCCTATCATTTTATACTTGTTGTTTTCTGCCAATAAAACAGGTAGAATATGATATAAGACAAACAATGTCCCTATCATACTTTTACTTGTTGTTTTCTGTCTTTAACAACAGGTAGACAATGATATTACGCATATAGTGTACCTATCATACTTTTCTTGTTGTTTTCTGCCAATTACAACAGGTAGAATATGATGTAAGATATACAATTTCCCTTTCATATTCTACTTGTTGTTTTTTGAAAATTACAACAGATAGAATATGATATAAAACATACAGTGTCCCTATCAAATTATACTTGTCGTTTTCTGCAAATTACAACAGGTAGAATATGACATAAGACATTCAATGCCCCTATCATATTCTACTGGTTATTTTCTGCCGATTACAAAAGGTAGAAGATGATATAAGACAAACAATGTCCCCATTATACTTTTTCTTGTTGTTTTCTGTGTCAATTTCAACAAGGTATACCATGATATAAGACATACAGTGTCCCTATCATACTTAACTTGTTGTTTTCTGCCAATTACAACAGGCGGAATATGATATAAGACATACAATGTCCCTTTCATATTCTACTTGTTGTTTTCTGCCAATTACAACAGGTAGAAAATGATATAAAACATAAATTGTCCCTATCATATTCTACCTGTTGTTTTATGCCATTTACAACAGGTAGAATATGATATAAGACATACAGTGTCCCTATCATATTCTACTTGTTGTTTTTTTGCCAATTACAACAGGTAGAATATGATATAAGACATACAATGTCCCTATCATATTCTACTTGTTGTTTTCTACCAAATACAACAGGTAGAATATGATATAAAACATACAGTGTCCCTATCGTATTCTACTTGTTGTTTTCTGCCAATTACAACAGGTAGAATATGATATAAGACATACAATGTCCCTATCATTTTATGCTTGTTGTTTTCTGCCAATTACAAGAGGTAGAATATGATATAAGACATTCCATGTCCCGATCATACTTTTATTTGTTATTTTCTGTCAATAACAACAGGTAGACTATGATATAAGACATAAAGTGTCCATATCATACTTTACTTGTTGTTTTCTGCCAATTACAACAGGTAGAATATGATATCAGACATGCAGTGTCCCTATCATACTTTACTTGTTGTTTTCTGCCACTTACAACAGGTAGAATATGATATAAGACATAAACTGTCCCTATCATACTTTTACTTGTTGTTTTCTGTCAATAACAACAGGCAGAAAATAATATAAGACATGAAATGTCCCTATCATACTTTACTTGTTGTTTTCTGCCACTTACAACAGGTAGACTATGATATAAGACATAAAGTGTCCATATCATACTTAACTTGTTGTTTTCTGCCAATTACAACAGGTAGAATATAATATCAGACATGCAGTGTCCCTATCGTACTTTACTTGTTGTTTTCTGCCACTTACAACAGGTAGAATATGATATAAGACATAAAATGTCCCTATCATACTTTTACTTGTTGTTTTCTGTCAATAACAACAGGCAGAAAATAATATAAGACATGAAATGTCCCTATCATACTTTACTTATGGTTTTCTGCCACTTACAACAGGTAGAATATGATATAATACATAAAATGTCCCTATCATACTTTACTTGTTGTTTTCTGCCAATTACAAGTAAAATATGATATAACACATATAGTGTACCTTTCATACATTCCTTGTTTTGTTCTGTTAAGAGCCAATCTGCCAGAAAACCATGCAAAACTGTCCGAATGCCAATTTTGCCAAATGAGTTCATACTTGGCACATTGGTGCACCTTATTGATGTAATTAACCACACAATATTTTTTTGGGAAATTTTGAACCGATTTTTTTGAGGCGCCATCTTTAAACAGCAGAAATTGCTCGAAAACGTCAAAAATAAGCCTTTTTTGGCATGTTTTGATGGTTTAAATAAAAAAACATGGCAATATTTATAAATTTTTGATAGTTGTTCCTAGTAATACATCACTTTAGGTGTAAGAATGCATAGAAATAACAATGCTGTCTATAAAGTGTATGTATAATCTAACCGTTTCAATATGTCCTATTTAGCTTCAAGTCCAAAATGGCTGATTTTGGTCATCTTTAAGAGCCAAAATACTCCAAGACCCGTTTATTATTGTAAAACAACATATCTACTTGCAAAGTATAACTATATATACTCAATCAAAAAAAATATTAAGCTCGGCAAATAATGTTGGTGTCTAGTATATGCTACAACAAAATGGGGTAGCCTGCATATTCAAATTTTCTCAATTTTGCCGTCTAATTTTTAAAATCTGAGATATTATAAGATCTGGATTTATAAATAAGTATAACAACAAAAGGAAAAGAATAATTAATGTTTCATTTAATACATTAAGAAAAAAAATCATATACAAATACAAATTATTCATTACAAATCTAGAGGCTCCCAGGAGCCGAAATAGCTTGAATTGACAAATTGTGCACCTCAAAACGATAAAAAACACATAATTCAAAAGCAATAAATTTAAAATAATTTAGAATAAGTTCAGGCTATAAAAATAAGTTTTTCTGACCACTTTTGCAATATTTTCTTATATCATATTGATATAGCTGTCAGATATTAGCAGAAAACTCTGAAAATTTGTAAATTTACACACTTCAGGTACAATAGCTCATAGATGTTACGTGCCAATTTTTCAGAAAAATTTTGGGTAGTAAAAGATCTTGACATTTTGATAGTTTTTACAATATATATATATATACATATATGTATGATACTTCTTCTAAAGTTTTTAAAATAATAGTTTAAAAGAGAAAAATGTAAACAGTTGCAATATAGAGATGATTTTGACACTAAGAGATGGACTTTTTTATGGCCCTTTGAACCTAGTATGCTAACAAGGTAATATTTGCCAGGTACCTATATATCTATGTTGCTGCAATGTGGTCAATAAAAACATGAAAATCATAAATGCATCTACTGTAATGTAGTCAATACAAAAATGATAATCATAAATGTATCTTAAACTAGATGTGTCAAAGCAACACGAAAGGCTACGTCTCAAAAATTTGAAAATCTGCAATTTCAATAACACATGTGGATACAAACATGATGGTTGTCTCACATATATAAAAAGTCAGCTCTAAATCTGGAGGCATATAGAAAAATGTCCATATAAATGTGAATTTTGAACAATTTTCAAAGTTTAAAACCCTTAATTCTGGAAAAAAATACACAGCGGAACGAAACTTAAACTTGATATGTAACTCATCATGGTTAGCTCACATACCAAAAATCAGCCCAATATCTGAAAGCATTTTAATAGAAAAAAGGTCCCTATACTTTGATTTTCCAAAATTTTTCAAAGTCCAAAGCCCGAAATTACAGCAAATATTAGGGTAGCATGACGAAACTTAAACTTGATCTGTAACTCACATACCAAAAATGAGCCCAATATCTGAAAGCGTTTAGAACAGATTATTTTATTAATTTAGAGTTTATTAAGAATTCTAGAAAGTAGATCGATATGCATTTTCAATTTTAACTGAGATTGTGTCATGCAAAACATAAATACCACTATCTGTTGTGTCCAATGCCATTGTAATTTGAGCAGATATTATTTTTTTTAATCATTTGTTGGCCAATGGTAATCATTATATGAGTACATCATAACACTACATTGACCATTCTGGAATAGCAATACTGGATAAAAGTACATTGACCATTCTGGAATGGCATTACTGGATCAACCATTCTAGAATGGTAAAACTACATTGACCATTCTGGAATAGCAATACTGGATAAAAGTACATTTACCATTCTGGAATGGCAATACAGGATCAACCATTCTGGAATGGTAAAACTACATTGACCATTCTGGAATAGCAATACTGGATAAAAGTACATTGACCATTCTGGAATGGCAATACAGGATCAACCATTCTGGAATGGTAAAAGTACATTGACCATTCTGGAATGGGAAAACTGGATCAACCATTCTGGAATGGTAAAAGTACATTGACCATTCTGGAATGGCAATACTGGGTCCAACCATTCTAGAATGGCAATACTGGATCGACCATTCTGGAATGGCAACATGGGATGGACCATTCTGGAATGGTGACAGTACATTGACTTTTTTGGAATGGCAATATCACATTGACCAATTTGGAATGGTCTTAGGTCTGTTACTATATGGATCTTTTTTTGTTTGGCAGCAGTAATAACTTAAGCAGAGCATCACTGTCTTTCATGCATCGTGGGAGTTTCATTTCTATCAGGTAACAAAGACCATGAAAATATGAGTAATAAACTGTTCAATTTTGTTTTCTGTTGGAGAATTGTCTCATTGGTTATCATATCACATCTTCTTATTTCTATATTCAAACACTATACTTTTGAAAAAAAATTGAAACACCAGTGGAATATAATTTATGACTGAAACTTTGTAAAACTTGCATGTAAACAGACTTAAACCATGAAATTTGCATTTTGGTCAACAGCATCATTTACAGAACCTGACTAATAACAAGAAATGACATACCAAAAAGTACTTGAAGCTACTAAAACCTACTGGTACCTAAAAAAATATCCATTTCAAGTGATAAATAGAGAACAATATATATTTACACTTTGGGTATTCAGCTGAATTTTGTCTCCAAATGACCTCAGATTTGTCTCCAAATAACCTTTTGAATTGTGATGCAATTTTTTATGGGAACTTGTGTGTTTTTCATTAATGGTGGATTAATTTGCATACAAATGTAATTATGTCTATACAAAATATTCATATGTTTTTTATTCCCTTTCTTATTAACTATTCAGGCACAAACCATCCATTTTTCTTTTGGGATTTATTTTCTAAGAACAAACATTTTCTCTTTTTAATTAGAAGCTTTTTGTGATAAAATAAAGTATACAAGACTTTTTTTTTTAAATTTCCCCCCAAAATCTATGTCAATTAACCAACTATGTTTATTGTTTTCCTTATTAATTAATGTTTGAGAAAATCTAAGTTAAACCATTTAAAGATTATCAAAAGAATGACAAACCCACAAAACATTGAATGATCATAACCTTAGTTAAAATTCAATATAAAATAAGATAAACACAAATATCTATGAACACCAGAAGTTTATTTCCTTCTATAAAACACAAAATTTTCCTGTGCAGTCATTATTTTTCATATTTTTATCTCTAAAGTACATATAAAACATGCTAGTTTGATACAGAATAGTTTTACTTTGTATTACAAAATATATATGAGATGAATAATTTACATATGTTGTAATTTTCTTTCTACCATTTTACATTTTTTATGTACACATTTGATTTATAAAATATTAAAAATTATTAAGGTGGTACGTAACACTACAGGGAGACAACTCTTGAAAAATCAACTGAACATTTTAATCTTGTACTAATAGTAAAGAGAAATTAAGCTTCTCAATGATGTCATACTGCTATATTATCCAGTGACATCATGCCCGTAAATTATGTGGTTCAAAATCTATAACTTTTTATACTTTTCTGAGCAGGTCAAAGTAAATGTTTTGTCAAAATTTAATGAAAATTAAAGGAGCCAAATGCATTTGAGTGAAAGTGTTGTGTACCACCTTAAATTGTACAAAATATCAATTATTTTCAATTGCTGAATAAGTCTTGTGATGTACAGTTTTCTGGCGGCTGTGTTTCAGCATTACTTTCATTCAACAAATCAGTGAGTGAATCTGTAAGAGATTCATCTTGAATAAAAGCGCTGTCACTTATATCAATACTTGTATCAGAAAAACCCGAGTCGTTACTGATGGTCATGGTGTCATCTTTTTCAGTACATATGGATTCATCAACAGCCTTAAGTATTTCATTTTGTTTTTTTACTAATTTCAAGAAAGCCTTTTTTTTTATATGTATTCATGATTGTTTCAATGTGACAAATTTGCGTTATATCTTTTCGATTTAAAGTCACTGTGAATTTAATTTCAGGATTAAAATCCTTCAGCACACAATCATCCAAATCAGCAGTTTCAGATGCTTCCTGGCAATATTCTACAAATACTGCAGGAATCACATTCTTTGTTATTTCCAATCCTGCAAATATACAATTAAAAAGAATTACAAACAGTTAGGAGATTGCATCAAATTTAAACTTGCATGAGCAACACAATGGTTGACACCTGTAGTTGGTACTTATCATTGTTTTTGTACTTAATATTATCTTATTCTCACTAGTTGTTGAACCTATTTTTCTTATGGTAAACATTCATTTTTGCATTATAAAAAATCAATGAAATGTATGACCAGTCGCTTTCACATTAAAACTGCATTGTGACGTCACATGTCCTTTTCAAACATTTTTAAACGTTTGGAAGAAATTACATCATTGTGACCTTAAACTGTCACCAATGACCTAACAAATAGCCAATGAAAATGCTGCAATATTGTTTCAGGAGGTTTCATTGGCTAAACAAATAAAGGCATTTTTGTATAACACACAGGACAGTGTAATATGAGAACTATCTATTCATGTCAGAAATAGAAAACATACCCAAACCACACGAAAAACATTATTAGCCCCAACTATGAACTTGTTTGTCATATTAAATTCTTTATAATGCAGCTTTTAGATTTGAGGGTGTCAGATAAGTTTATGATTGTGTTAATTCAGTTTATTCTTTAAATTTACAGGTATTATAAAAACTGAACCCTTGTTTAAATATTTATAAATTACGTTTTTGCTTTTATCTTCAGATAATTGTAATACAACTTAATTTCTAATACCTATAAATCTGTCAATTCCATCCCAATGGTCTGGATATATCTCTTTACACGAATCTGGAGTTTTACATTTTGTTATTTTCATCATACACTCCTCTAATTTTTTTCTTTTCTTTGCAAGTTTAACTTTTCTAAGTGACACTTCAATTGACTTGTCAAGGGCATCTTGAAGAAAAGATGTCCTGTCTTCATCTTTGATGCCTTGAAGTTCTTTGAATAGCTAAAATATATAAGCAGAGGATAATTAATAAAAAACTGCATTTTTGTCAACCAAATTTTTCTTCCTACATGTATGCATTGAGAAAAGAGTTTTAAAAAGGATAATATACAAAATTTAATGAAAAACAAAATCAATTCACAAACAATTTTTACATGTACATAGCAACATGATAAATTAGGAAGAGCAAGCCCTGTTGTCCTCTTCCTTTTCTGTGCAAGTCGTATATTTGTGTAAGGTACGCAGTATGTAAAAAATAAACAAAAACAAAATGCTGCTAATACACTTGTGTGTGCTGATATAAGTCACAGTTGAACAAACATGGATTTGATGTTTTAATTTATTACTATTTCTTATTCACTGGTTGACAAGCTTGATTATTTTTAATTTATTTTCATGATAACACTAGATGTGTATAGAGTTAAGCCTACTGAAATTTTATTTGATTGTATAAATTTAAGACCACTGAATTTTCAAATTATTAACAATCAAATCCTTAATTGTGCACGGCCACTTTCAATATCATGGCAAATGACCATGCAGTGACATACAGTTATTTGATTAACAAAATTTGATTGTCAAACTATTTTCTGTATTTTAATGCTATTAATTTTGCCAACAAAAATGCACAGTAATAAATAGTTTGAATCAACATATTAAAATATACACATTTTGTCAAAACCTTTAAATAAAGGCAGTTGTTTTTCTTGATGTTTAATGTTTTAAAATTTAATACAACAGATTCTATCCTTTGAAGCTGCTTATATAGTCAGACTTTTGTTGGGAAAAAATGTTGAAGGCCATACTGTGACCTATAGTTGTTTATTTCTGTGTCATTTGGTCTCTTGTTAAAAATTGTCTCATTTTATTTCAAAATTATCTGTTAGATTTCTTGTATTCACAATAATGTATTTTTAAAGGATAATTTGTTTAAAATTGGTCAGTTTCGCACAACCTGTAGTTAACTTTTATGAACCCTGGGTTACATTTTTCTTATATTAATGAAAAAGCATGGTAAAGTATACATTCTCGCAAAATATAAGCAAATTTTATTATACTTCTTATGTAGACCACCAACTCATTCATGTAATTATAGATTATGGTTCTTAATTAGGGCCCCACCTTTGGGCGGGTTGCCCTATAGTGATCAGTCTGTCCGTCCGTAACACTTTAACTCTTTGTCCGCTTCATATCTAGAGAACCATTATGATTTCATACTTTAAACTTTACATGTTTATCAACCACCACCAGAGGGCGTGTCATGATGTATGTACAACTTTCTAGGTCAAAGGTAAAGGTAAAAAAACTTTGGTTTCAGTTGACAACCCCGTGTCCTGTGGTGAAGATCGTGTCCGCTCCATATCTAGATAACCATTATGATTTTATACTTAATACTTTTATAACCAACCCCAGAGGGTGTGTCATGATGTATGTACAACTTCCTAGGTCAAAGGTCAAGGTCAAAAACTTTGGTTTCAGTTGACAACCCCATATCCTGTGGTGAAGATCATGTCCGCTCCATATCTAGATAACCGTTATGATTTCAAAGTTTATACTTGACATCCATTTTAACCACCACCAGAGGGCGTGTCATGATGTATGTTCAACTTCCTAGGTCAAAGGTCAAGGTAAAAAAAACTTTGGTTTCAGTTGACAACCCCGTGTCCTGTGGTGAAGATCGTGTCCGCTCTATATCTTGAGAACCGTTATGATTTCAAATATTATACTTGACATCCAATTTAACCAACACCAGAGGGTGTGTCCTGATGTATGTACAACTTCCTAGGTCAAAGGTCTGTCTGTCTGTTGGTCTGTCCATCGCTAACAAATTTGATCCACACTATATTTTGAGAGGACAGCTGTTATTATTTCATACTTTATACCTGACAAACAATCACAAATGAGACTATGTAATAACTTCAAATAATGCTTCATATCAGATTATCCATACAACTTGTTTACCCCACGTTATTGACAGTGGGGCCCACAGAGATGGCTCCCGTCTTAATGGCATCTAGTTCCAAATGTTTATGCAGTTTTTTTTTATATCTGGTTTAAATAACTTACCAGTTAATAAATATGTAATGATGTTGTATCATTATTACCATGCATGTTATGAATATTTATGATATTTTTTTTTTTTTACTACACAAGAAAATTGTGTGTTAAAAATATGCAAATAAAGTTCTTGTGCTATAAAGTCATTGATATCTGTGTTTATTTTGATATTTCATAAAACTCTGATTAAGGCAGTGAAGATCAATACAAAAATGGTTTGTGCCTAAATAGTTAATAAGAAGGGGAATAAGGTGAATAAAAAACATATGAATATCTTGTATAGACATATTTACACTTGTATGCAAATTAATCCGCCATTAATGAAAAGTAAAATCACAAACATTAATGAAAAACACAAATTCCCATAAAAAATTGCACCACAATTCAAAAGGTTATTTGGAGACAAATCTGAGGTCATTTGGAAACAAAATTCAGCTGAATACCCAAAGTGTAAATATATATTGTTCTCTATTTATCACTTGAAATGGATATTTTTTTTGGTACCAGTAGGTTTTAGTAGCTTCAAGTACTTTTTGGTATGTCATTTCTTGTTATTAGTCAGGTTCTGTAAATGATGCTGTTGACCAAAATGCAAATTTCATGTTTTAAGTCTGTTTACATGCAAGTTTTACAAAGTTTCAGTCATAAATTATATTCCACTGGTATTTCATTTTTTTTTCTAATGGTATAGTGTTTGAATATAGAAATAAGAAGATGTGATATGATAACCAATGAGACAACTCTCCAACAGAAAACAAAATTGAACAGTTTATTACTCATATTTTCATGGTCTATGTTACCTGATAGAAATGAAACTCCCACGATGCAAGAAAGACAGTGATGCTCTGCTTAAGTACTGCTGCCAAACAAAAAAAGATCCATATAGTAACAGACCTAGGACCATTCCAAATTGGTCAATGTGATATTGCCATTCCAAAAAAGTCAATGTACTGTCACCATTCCAGAATGGTCCATCCCATGTTGCCATTCCAGAATGGTCGATCCAGTATTGCCATTCTAGAATGGTTGGACCCAGTATTGCCATTCCAGAATGGTCAATGTACTTTTACCATTCCAGAATGGTTGATCCAGTTTTTCCATTCAAAAATGGTCAATGTACTTTTACCATTCCAGAATGGTTGATCCAGTTTTCCCATTCCAGAATGGTCAATGTACTTTTACCATTCCAGAATGGTTGATCCAGTTTTCCCATTCCAGAATGGTCAATGTACTTTTTCCATTCCAGAATGGTTGATCCTGTATTGCCATTCCAGAATGGTCAATGTACTTTTACCATTCCAGAAGGGTTGATCCAGTTTTCCCATTCCAGAATGGTCAATGTACTTTTACCATTCCAGAATGGTTGATCCTGTATTGCCATTCCAGAATGGTCAATGTACTTTTATCCAGTATTGCTATTCCAGAATGGTCAATGTACTTTTATCCAGTATTGCTATTCCAGAATGGTCAATGTAGTTTTATGATGTACTCATATAATGATTACCATTGGCCAACAAATGATTAAAAAAATTAATATCTGCTCAAATTACCATGGCATTGGACACAGCAGATAGTGGTATTTATGTTTTGCATGACACAATCTCAGTTAAAATTGAAAATGCATATCGATCTACTTTCTAGAATTCTTAATAAACTCTAAATTAATAAAATAATCTGTTTTAGGAAAAAAGTGCATATAACTGTGATTTTCAACAATTTATCAAAGTCCATAGCGGGTAATTTCAAAAGAAATTAGGGGAGTGGAACAAAACTTATACTTGATCTGTAACTCATCATAGTCAACTTACATACCAAAAATCAGGCCAATATCTATGGCGTTTAGAAAAAAACACCGTATAATAGTTTGTTTCGGAATGACTGAATTATGGAATTATGGAAAATCTGAATTTTAGTACAAGGGTAAAACTTAAGGCACCGACTACTTTGTTACTGGCCATAAAAATCCCATAACTAAACGAAAAACAAATTACTTCAGTTTATATTTACTAGTGCCAAATTTTCAAAGAATTTTGAATGAAATTGAATAGCTGTTTAGATTACTGTCATGACTGTACCTCTACATGACATCCTGAGAAATAACAAAATTAAAGCAAGTCATATGAATCTTCAAATTTCAATAAAGTTAAATGTTTTTTTGATACTTGAACAGCAAGGTTTTACTATAAAAACAAGTGTACATTAACTTTCTTGTAAAAGAAAATCCATAACATAAAAATCTTCATTAATGATGAACTGTTTTTTTTTTTGGAACATCATCCCATGGAAGATGTAAGTAGTGTTTTAAAGATGCAAAGTTTCTGTTACTTGTTTGGTTGGTTGAAATTGTTTCTGTCAGAAGCATTATCAGTCTTCCAATCTGATGTTGACTGCTGTAAAAGTTCAGTTAGCTGTGAGTCTAGATCTGAAAATCACAAAACATACATGTACATATATAGATCAGGCTGTTAGCTTTCATATTTTTTCATTTTCTAATTTTTTGGCCTTCTATGGCTGAATAGATATGCAGTATTGGTCTTGTGCATTGTTAAAGGCCATATGGCATATGAAGACATATAGCTTACATATAAGTTCTATGTCATTTATTCTAATTGGCAATCATACCACTTTTTTTCATATTTTTCATTTACATGTTTACCACTGACAGGAAATAAAGATGACAACTTTTTTTTTTTGCCATCCTTGGTGGCCATCTTGAAAATGTAATAGTTGTTGAATGCAAAACATAGGAGCCGCCCTACATATGTACGAATGTACTACATGCAGTGTTCCAGCTAGGCCGTTTTCAGAGGGCGCGGCGCCCGCCCTTTTCCGAGTGGCGCCCTGTGCCCTTTTTACAGTTTCCAGGGCGCCCTGCCTTTTTTGAAGATCGATTGCATATTAATTTGTTCGTATATAATTGATATGTCATGTATTCCTACTACAAATTGAATTAGTATAAAAGTGATTTTTCAATGGGAAAACCAAGATAACAAAGACATGTTCAATAAAACTGATGTATGATTATTACTAGAACACACCCGCGAAATCGCGGGCATTCAGAGCGTAGTTTAAAGTATGTAAAGTGTTGTTGGAAGAATTTTGTAAAATATTGAATGACTGGAGAATTTCAGCAAAAGTATCATAAGTCATAGGTTATTGGGGACAGGAAAATGCTTTTTTTTTATCCCTCCTCCTTTATTTCCAATATTCCCATTTTTGGTTTTCTATCAATTTCAATATGAACATACATTTAGTATGTTATGAACATTCCGTGGTTGTTGTTTGGTTATGTGTTACATATTTGTTTTTCGTTCATTTTTTTGTACATAAATAAGGCCGCTAGTTTTCTGGTTGTTGAAGGTCGTACGGTAACCTACAGTTGTTAATATCTGTGTCATATTGGTCTCTTGTGGAGAGTTGTCTCAACATGGCAATCATACCACATCTTCTTATTTTTTGTAATCAATGAATTTTGTAAAAGATTTAATGACTGGAGAATTTCAGAAAAGGTATCAAAAGTTCACATGAATATTTTTAGCGCTTATCTGTATATTATGAACATTCATTACTATATAAATATAGTGTATTTACTTTCAATTCTAAGTTTACTAATCGATTCATAGTGGTCATTGATATTGTATACAGACCCTATCTATTATTAAACTCTGTGACTGCCGTGGATAGTAAACTTGAAAATGATAGCAGATAGAATTCTGAAAATACACTTTATTCTTTGTATATGTACAATGATGTATGTTCAAAGTATACAGTTAAACGCAAACCGGAAGTCTAATCTGACTTAAAATTTCGTCCAATGACGGGACAATATCCGGATGCCTTTTTTCTCGTTTTTCTCCAAAAATAACTCAATCTGAATAATCATATGAATGGATGACAAATGGCACTATGCACTGTACCTAAAGGACACAGAGGCGTGTTGATTAATTTATTGTGGAAAGAAGAGAAGCGACACCCAAAATGAGGTCTTCTCGTTTAATAGTATAGATAAAGGTGATGACGTATATACTTTGTATGTCATGATAACCATATTTTCCAAACAGTTTTAAAAATTAATATATAAGTTAATAATATCTTACCAGTATCTTGTTCTTTACATGTATTTAGTTTGACCTGGCTATTTATTGTCACATTCACAAAAACCATCAGCATTGCCTGCATCTATTATCATGACAATAGTCCTACAAATGAAAAGTGTTAAACTATAAAATAATTCTTCAATTTTGTATCACAGGAATTGTAGGGTAGTGTAGCATCACTGTGCATTTTTTTTTTGTTTCTTTTAAAAAGGGCTCTATAATTATAATTCATACATTTATACATACATGTACATCAATGTACATGTAAGGTCCCAAAATTGAACTTTATAAAAGTTTGCAATGCCTTTTGATTTTTTAGTCGCCATGGCCTACATTCATTGACATTGTATAATAGATCATTAAACAAGATTATTCTTTAGATAAATTTACCTAGTGTTTCATGTACAGTATGTTGTATGTAAAACATGTTATATGGTCATTTTTATAAATTTTCTGTTTACAAAACTTTGAATTTTTCGAAAAACTAAGGATTTTCTTACCCCAGGAGTAGATTACCTTAGCCGTATTTGGCACAACTTTTTGGAATTTTGGATCCTCAATGCTCTTCAAATTTGTATTTATTTGGCTTTTTAACTATTTTGATCTGAGCGTCACTGATGAGTCTTATGTAGACGAAACGCGCGTCTGGCGTATAAAATTATAATCCTGGTACTTTTGATAACTATTGGAATGAGGCTTTACAACCAGGTAATTTTTAATAAACAAAGACCTGAACATGTACAACTTCCATTAAAAACTTAAAATTAAACTAAGGGTAAGAGAATAAAAACATATTGTCCTGCTTAATGTTGAACATGTTGAAATAAATTTTGATTACTATCATGCTTATCAGGCTTATGGTCTATAAATTGTTTTTTAAGCAAAAAATTAATATACATGTACATGATGTATATTGTACCCTGGTTAATAGCTTAACAATTTAAATTCTGTCCTTAGCTGACAAGGATATTTTGACCATTCTAATCCTTCCCCTTTCTTTTTGGTAATTAAATGGTCCCAAGACTCATGCCATATACATTTAATATATAACTGTTGCATAGGTTTATTAATGCGGTTTTATAATTCAAGACTGAAATGTGATTTAAATTTTGCGATGTTCAGAAATATCCTGTTTGATTCATATAAAAAATACTCAACATGTGAGTTTTAATTAAATTGCAATTTCAAAATAAAAATGTTTTACATGATTACCCTTTCACATTCTAGCAATAATAAAAACATTACAATAATTTCTCAATTTACAGTATATTATTTGTTTGCACTTGGCTATAGGAAATAGATAAGATGTGCTAGAAACAGGTCAGGTGTTAAAGAATATTCACATGCCCTTTTAACTTCAACTCCCTCCGTTCTTTTTTTCATCTGGCTATTGTATCAAATGTTGGTCCCCTAATTTCAGATTGACTATATAGTGGGTCTCATTAGGGTCTAAGCGTGATGCGGGATTGCCAATTTTTCGTAAGCGTGACAGGGGAAAGTCAAATTATTGTGCCGTGAAAACAGGAATTAAGGTCTAGCGGGACAAGGGAAATTATAAAAAATGAGAATTGCTTAGGTGCATAGTATAGCTGGGATACTGGAATCTAACAAAACAATAAGCGGTGTTCCGGGATCAGAACCCCCACCCCCCCTAATGAAACCCCCTTAAACGGCCTTTATACATGTATAAGGAACTAATGAAAATTGATTGTTAAGAGTTGTACTTATGAAAATTGATTGTTAAGAGTTGTAAAATGTACCTGATCCTAGTGGAATGACTCGTCCTGTATACACCCTGTCACGAAATGATGAAGATCCTTGGTCAGCTTTCAAATTGGCTTGCTGGAAGACGTTGGACGGGATGTTGACATCTTGCTTGACTATGATGTCAATGAATTCCATAAAAGTCCCTGTACTTCAAGCATATTCTAACATGTCTAAGACGAGATGATATAACAACCATAGGAAAATAAACCACTCCTCGTCTTATATAAAACAAGGACTCCTGTTGGAAATTCTACACCATAGTTTTCATCATGTTTATTCACTAAGTTATGATTATTGTCTGGTAATTTATTGTCATGATTGGCAGATTCTTGCATTGGCAGTAACTATTCTTTTGGGAAATGCTAATTTGGTCTTTAGTGCATTCAGATATCTTAAATAGTTTGTAATATGAAGATGCATAATGCTGGGATAGCCCAAATACTCCTCCTAGATTATTAAAGTTGCAAACTTCGCTGTAAACTTTGTCTGCCAAGTTCATCACTGGGAGCTGACATGTTGTCCAAGGGAGATAAGTCAATGGAAGAGCTTAAAAGATGTACTCCCTGGTTTCAGCCAATATTTATTGATTTTTGCACTTGCAGTACAAAAACGTCTTATTTAAATTTTTAGACATATCTATTTTACTTTTTTAAATGATTTTATTAGCTATTTTATTACAATTGTATTTATAATTAAATTAAAATCAAAATCAAAATGTGCCAATTCGGGACTAAAATCACCATTCTTCCAAGGCAAAAATTAACATGTATTAGTCATTTGCCAAGCTTAATATTTTAATCTATTATAAAAAATACACCATAATTAAAACTAATATAAGTTGTAAACATATACGGAATGGGTCTTGCAAGTTAGAAGCAAGTAAAAGTCATGTAAATTCATGTATGAAAAATCCAGCCTTTGCGTCCGTGCTCCTGGCAATGTGCCAAATAGTTTAAATTTTCATTTGTATTGACCAGAACATGGTAAAATAAATGGGTTCCAACTGACATTACTCTAAAAACTCAACTCCCCCATTTAATATGCATCTGGGTAGTTCTTAAAAGGCATTAAATGTTGGATTTTTCCTTGGTTTTCTAATGAATTTACATAATTATGCAAATGAGGCTGTTACTAAAAATAGATACAATTCTGGCGAAAATTAAGTAGCCAATTTTTTTTATTTTATGTCAAGGATTGAGATTATATATAAAAATTTGTCAAGTTGTGATTGTCGATTTGGACGATTTTCTGAATATTGCATGGTTTTCTGGCGGATTGGCTCTTAATTACAACAGGTAGAATATGATATGACATACACTGTCCCTTTCATATTCTACTTGTTGTTTTCTGCAAATTACAACAGGTAGAATATGATATAAAACATACAGTGTCTCCATCATATTATTCTTGTTGTTTTCTGCCAATTACAACAGGTAGAATATGATTTAAAACATAAAGTGTCCCTATCATATTCTACCTGTTGTTTTATGCCATTTACAACAGGTAGAATATGATATAAAACATAAAGTGTCCCTATCATATTCTACCTGTTGTTTTATGCCATTTACAACAGGTAGAATATGATATCAGACATACAGTGTCCCTATCATATTCTACTTGTATCTTTTTGCCAATTACAACAGGTAGAATATGACATAAGACATACAATGTCCCTATCATATTCTACTTGTTGTTTTCTACCAATTACAACAGGTAGAATATGATATAAAACATACAGTGTCCCTTTCATATTCTACTTGTTGTTTTCTGCAAATTACAACAGGTAGAATATGATATAAAACATACAGTGTCTCCATCATATTATTCTTGTTGTTTTCTGCCAATTACAACAGGTAGAATATGATTTAAAACATAAAGTGTCCCTATCATATTCTACCTGTTGTTTTATGCCATTTACAACAGGTAGAATATGATATAAAACATAAAGTGTCCCTATCATATTCTACCTGTTGTTTTATGCCATTTACAACAGGTAGAATATGATATAAGACATACAGTGTCCCTATCATATTCTACTTGTATTTTTTTGCCAATTACAACAGGTAGAATATGACATAAGACATACAATGTCCCTATCATATTCTACTTGTTGTTTTCTACCAATTACAACAGGTAGAATATGATATAAAACATACAGTGTCCCTATCATATTATACTTGTTGTTTTCTGCCAATTGCAACAAGTAGAATATGATATAAGACATACAATGTCCATATGATTTTATACTTGTTGTTTTATGCCAATAGCAACAGGTAGAATATGGTATAAGCTATACAATGTCCCTATCATATTCTACTTGTTGTTTTCTGCCGATAAGAACAGGTAGAATATGACATAAGACAAACAATGTCCTCATCATACTTTAACTTGTTGTTTTCTGTCAATTACAACAGATGGACAATGATATAAGACATACAATGTACCTATCATACTTTGCTTGTGGTTTTCTTATAACTACAACAGGTAGAATATGATATAAGACATACAATGTCCCTATTCTACTTTTACTTGTTATTTTCTGTCAATAACAACAGGTAGAATATGATATCAGACATGCAGTGTCCCTAAGATACTTTAATTGTTGTTTTCTGCCAATTACAACAGGTATAATATGAAATAAGACATACAATGTCCCTATCATACTTATACTTGTTGTTTTCTGTCAATAACAACAGGTAGACAATGATATAAGACATACAATGTCCCTATCATACTTTACTTTTTGTTTTCTGCCAATTACAACAAGTAAAATATGATATAACACACATAGTGTACCTTTCATACTTTGCTTGTTTTTTCTGTTAATTACAACAGGTAGATTATGATATAAGACATAAAGTGTCCCTTTCATATTCTACTTGTTGTTTTCTGCAAATTACAAGCGGTAGAATATGAAATAAAACATACAGTGTCCCTATCATATTATACCTGTTGTTTTCTCCCAATTACAACAGGTAGAATATGAAATAAAACATACAATGTCCCTATCATATTGTACTTGTTGTTTTTTGCAAGTTACAACAGGTAGAATATGACATAAGACATTCAATGCCCCTATCATATTCTACTGGTTATTTTCAAAAGGTAGAATATGATATAAGACAAACAATGTCCCCATCATACTTTTACTTGTTGTTTTCTGTCAATAAGAACAGATGGACAATAATATAAGACATACAATGTCCCTATCATATTCTACTTGCTGTTTTCTGCCAATTACAAGAGGTAGAATATGATATAAGACATTCAATGTCCCTATCATACTTTTACTTGTTATTTTCTGTCAATAACAACAGGTAGACTATGATATAAGACATACAGTGTCCATACCATACTTAACTTGTTGTTTTCTGACACTTACAACAGGAAGAATATGATATAAGACATAAAATGTCCCTATCATACTTTCCTTGTTGTTTTCTGCCAATTACAACAAGTAAAATATGATATAACACATATAGTGTACCTTTCATACATTGCTTGTTTTTTTCTGTTAATTACAACAGGTAGAATATGATGTGACATACAATGTCCCTTTCATATTCTGCTTGTTGTTTTCTGCAAATTACAACAGGTAGAATATGATATAAAACATACCGTGTCCCTATCATATTATTCTTGTTGTTTTCTGCCAATTACAACAGGTAGAATATGATATAAGACATACAATGTCCCCATCATATTCTACTTGCTGTTTTCTGCCAATTACAACAGGTAGAATATGTTATAAGACATTCAATATCCCTATCATACTTTTACTAGTTATTTTCTGTCAATAACAACAGGTAGACTATGAAATAAGACATACAATGTCCCTATCATATTCTACTTGTCGTTTTCTGCCAATTGCAACAAGTTAAATATGATATAACACATATAGTGTACCTTATATACTTTGCTTGTTGTTTACTGTTAACTACAACAGGTAGAATATGATATAAGACATACAATGTCCCTATCATAATCTACTTGTTGTTTACTGCCGATTACAACAGGTAGAATATGATATAAGACAAACAATGTCCCCATCATACTTTTACTTGTTGTTTTCTGTCAATAACAACAGCTAGACCCTGCTATAAGACATACAGTGTCCCTATCATACTTGACTTGTTGTTTTCTGCTAATTACAACAGGTAGAATATCATATAGGGACATACAATGTTCCTTTCATATTCTACTTGTTGTTTTCTGCCAATTACAACAGGTAGAATATGATATAAAACATACAGTGTTCCTATGATATTATACTTGTTGTTTTCTGCCAATTGCAACAGGTAGAATATGATATAAAACATACAATGTCCCTATGATTTTATACTTGTTGTTTTCTGCCAATAACAACAGGTAGAATATGGTATAAGACATACAATGTCCCTATCATATTCTACTTGTTGTTTTCTGCCGATAACAACAGGTAGAATATGATATAAGACAAACAATGTCCCCATCATACTTTTACTTGTTGTTTTCTGTCAATAACAACAGATGGACAATGATATAAAACATACAATGTACCTATAATACTTTGCTTGTTGTTTTCTGATAATTACAACAAGTAGAATATGATATGACATACAATGTCCCTATCATTTTATACTTGTTGTTTTCTGCCAATAACAACAGGTAGAATATGGTATAAGAAATACAATGTCCCTATCATATTCTACTTGTTGTTTTCTGCCGATAACAACAGGTAGAATATGATATAAGACAAACAATGTCCCCATCATACTTTTACTTGTTGTTTTCTGTCAATAACAACAGATGGACAATGATATAAGACATACAATGTCCCTATCATACTTTTACTTGTTGTTTTCTGTCAAGAACAACAGGTAGACAATGATATAAGATATACAATGTCCCTATCATACTTTACTTTTTGTTTTCTGCAAATAACAAGTAAAATATGATATAAAACATAAAGTGTACATTTCATACTTTGCTTGTTTTTCTCTGTAAATTACAACAGGTAGAATATGATATAAGACATACAGAG
Source organism: Mytilus edulis (assembly GCF_963676685.1). Classification (NCBI taxonomy): domain Eukaryota; kingdom Metazoa; phylum Mollusca; class Bivalvia; order Mytilida; family Mytilidae; genus Mytilus; species Mytilus edulis. The sequence continues at coordinate 26,775,292 of NC_092354.1, forward strand.
TGCCTTTCATATTCTACTTGTTGTTTTCTGCAAATTACAACAGGTAGAATATGATATAAGACATACAATGTCCTTATCATTTTATACTTGTTGTTTTCTGCCAAAAACAACAGGTAGAATATGATATAAGACATACAATGTCCCTATCATATTCTACTTGTTGTTTGCTGCCGATTACAACAGGTAGAATATGAAATAAGACAAACAATGTCCCCATCATACATTGACTTAATGTTTTCTGTCAATAACAACAGGTAGACAATGATAAAAGACATACAGTGTCCCTATCATACTTAACTTGTTGTTTTCTGCCAATTAAAAATTGCAAAATATGATTTAAGACATAAAATGTCCCTTTCATATTCTACTTGTTGTTTTCTGCCAATTACAACAGGTAGAATATGATATAAGACATACAATGTCCCTTTCATATTCTACTTGTTGTTTTCTGCCAATTACAACAGATAGAATATGAAATAAAACATACAGTGTCCCTATCATATTATACTTGTTGTGTTCTGCCAATTACATATAGAAAACAACAAGTATAATATGATAGGGACACTGTATATGATATAAGACATACAATGTCCCTATCATATTCTACTTGTTGTTTTCTACCAATTACAACAGGTAGAATATGATATAAAACATACAGTGTCCCTATCATATTCTACTTGTTGTTTTCTGCCAATTACAACAGGTAGAATATGATAAAAGACATACAGTGTCCCTATCATACTTTATTTGTTGTTTTCTGTCAATAACAACAGGTAGAATATGATATAAAACATACAATGTCCCTATCATATTCTACTTGTTGTTTTCTGCCAATTACAACAGGTAGAATATGATATAAAACATACAGTGTCCCTATTATATTATACTTGTTGTTTTCTGCCAATTACAATATGTAGAAGAATATGATATAAAACATACAATGTCCCTATCATACTTAACTTTTTGCTTTCTGCCAATTACACAAGTCAAAATATGATATAACACATGTAGTGTACCTGTCATACTTTGCTTGTTGTTTTCTGCGAATTACAACATGTAGAATATGATATAAGACAATCAATGTCCCTATCATATTCTACTTGTTGTTTTCTGCCAATTACAACAGGTAGAATATGATATAAGACATACAATGTCCCTATCATACTTTTACTTGTGTGATACTTTACTTGTTGTTTTCTGCCAATTACAACAGGTAGAATATGATATAAGACATACAATGTACTAAGAATACTTTACTTGTTGTTTTCTGTCAATTACAACAAGTAAAATATGATATAACACATATAGTGTACCTATCATACTTTACTTGTTGTTTTCTGCCAATTACAATAGGTAGAATATGATATAAGACATACAATGTCCCTATCATATTCTACCTGTGTTTTTCTGCCAATTACAACAGGTAGAATATGATATAAAACATACAGTGTCCCTATCATATTGTACTTGTTATTTTCTGCTAATTACAACAGGTAGAATATGATATAACACATATAGTGTACCTATCATACTTTACTTGTTGTTTTCTGCCAATTACAATAGGTAGAATATGATATAAGACATACAATGTCCCTATCATATTCTACCTGTGTTTTTCTGCCAATTACAACAGGTAGAATATGATATAAAACATACAGTGTCCCTATCATATTGTACTTATTGTTTTCTGCTAATTAGAACAGGTAGAATATGATATAACACATATAGTGTACCTGTCATACTTTACTTGTTGTTTTCTGCGAATTACAATAGGTAGAATATGATATAAGACATACAATGTCCCTATCATATTCTACCTGTGTTTTTCTGCCAATTACAACAGGTAGAATATGATATAAAACATACAGTGTCCCTATCATATTGTACTTGTTGTTTTCTGGTAATTACAACAGGTAGAATATGATATAAAACATACAGTGTCCCTATCATATTGTACTTGTTGTTTTCTGCTAATTACAACAGGAAGAATATGATATAACACATATAGTGTACCTGTCATACTTTACTTGTTGTTTTCTGCCAATTACAATAGGTAGAATATGATATAAGACATACAATGTCCCTATCATATTCTACCTGTGTTTTTCTGCCAATTACAACAGGTAGAATATGATATAAAACATACAGTGTCCCTATCATATTGTACTTGTTGTTTTCTGCCAATTACAACAGGTAGAATATGATATAAGACATACAATTTCCCTATCATACTTTTACTTGTTGTTTCTGTCAATAACAACAGGTAGACAATGATAAAAGACACACAGTGTCCCTATCATTACAATTAAGTATGGAAATGGCAAATGTGTCAAAGAGACAACAACCCGACCATAGAACTGACAACAGTAGAAGGTCACCATAATTAGGGACTTTTCTATTTGATTTTCCTCTGAGTTTAGTATTTTTGTGATTATACTTTTTATGTATTCAATGCAGCGAGAAATTCCCGCACCGGGAGGCGTCCCTCATCTGTTGGCTTTGTTAAGAAACCAATGCTCTAAATCCAATAAGATTTGTTTGCACATGCATATATTGACTACTGCAGAATAATTAATTTATCAAATTGGCATGCATTTAACATATTCATTATCTAAAACACTTCCCAACTCTTATTATTTCATTTATCATGCATGTGATGTGTTGCACTTCGACATTGACACATTTGACCTAAATACGACAACCAAACATGCTGACTGTTGGAAACTCCTCCCTCTGAAAAATCAGAGTTAAGTCTGTGTCTTTTGGTTTGTTTTTAAACTCATGGTCAAATTAATAAAAAAAATACTAGATTGCAAAAGGAATGTAGCACTTTTAAAATACACAAGGGGACTCAATAAACAATGTTTGCATCTGTCTCTGTAGTACTTGTATCTTCCATAATCTCTTCAAAGTTCTAATCTTGTGTCCGACCTTATCTAGATTGCAATATCCAATTAGTTCGCCACTATGCTTATCGTACACTAAGTCAGATTTTACTTTGATTTCGTCGAAAAGAAGTCCTACATGATTCTTCCACGAATCAACTTTACTCCACATTTTTTTTTTCGAAGCCTCATTTTTTTTATTCTTTCACTAAATCTGGCAAAAATCTATTGTCACTTTTAGTATATTGCGAATAATCGAACAATGCCCTTCAACTCGGAAGAGTGATGAAACCAGAATCCCTTAAAGCCTAGTATGTTGCACTTGATTTGTGCTGCAAGAATAGACACCATACCCTTCAATGACTTTACATTACTGCTTATTTGTTGTTCTGCCCAGAAAAGGCGATGATAGGAATTTGCATTAGAAAAAGAGTTGCATTATTTCAGTTGTACTTGCTGCCATTGTATCTTTCATTTTAAGTGTCTAACATAAGTCTTAACTAACACCTCTACTAATAACCTCAAATTGAAACTGCGCTGTGTTTTGTCAATTTCACTCTGTAGGGTTGTTTCTAGGGTGATGTACAGAAGCAGTAAGCCAATTTATATTATGATATAATGAATACCCGTTTTCATTTTACAGGCATGTATGTAATTTTAATTAATACATTTTCATCGGTAGAAGCAGCTCCGCCATTAATGAATATATGAATACATAATGAGGTCCTTACGGAGGTAAGTTTTGAATCCAACTGGATAATCATAAGTGTTCGAAGAGTTTCCTAAGAAATCAAAGGGTTATAAGAGATGTCTATGTAATCAAATATGTTGATACACCAGTGAAACTTCAAATGGAAATGTATTGACAAGTATTTTTTGTACAAAGCCAACAGCAAGGTAACATGCTTGCCTTTTAATAATTTATTGGAGAGAGAAAATATATCATTAACATAACCCCTGAACAAGCAGCTGATCGTGCAAAAACTCTCATCACATGATGTAAACAACACTAGGAGCATTGTTGTATCCATTAGTAAAGAAGAAAGAGCTAATTCATGATTCTAAGCTTCAAAGATACAATTTCAGAAAAAGATATTTATAGAAATAACAGTAATCTGAAGTTTTGTATACCTTTCTTCTTCAACCATTCAAATTTATGTAAGTACATGATCGAATGTTTCGGCTTTCAGACTTTTGTATCTGGGCATCACTAGTAGATCTTGTGTGGATAAAATGCACTTCTGGCGTATTAAAATGTTCAACTTGTTGCCTTTTGTTGGCTGTTGTTCGTGTTATTTGTCAATTGTATTCTCCAATTTATTTATATTGTAGTCCTGTGGTGTTGAGTTTTCATTTTAATGTTATAATTCACATGGCTATAAAAGGGGAGGATTGGCATGCCACTAAACCAGGTTCAACCCGCCATTTTTTCCTTTAAAAATGTCCTGTACCTAGTCAGGAATATGGCCATTGTTATATTATAGTTTGTTTCTGTGTGTGTTACATTTTAACGTTGCGTCGTTTTTCTCTTTTTTTTTAGTGTAAATTCACATTGCGATAAGACGTGTCACGGTACTTGTCTATCCCAAATTCATGTATTTGGTTTTGATGCTATATTTGTTATTCTTGTGGGATTTTGTCTGATGCTTGGTCCGTTTCTATGTGTGTTACATTGTAGTGTTGTGTCGTTGTTCTCCTCTTATATTTAATGCATTTCCCTCAGTTTTAGTTTGTTGCCCCGATGTTGTTTTTGTCCATGGATTTATGAGTTTGAACAGCGGTATACTACTGTTGCCTTTATTTACATTTTAAAGATCATGCTGCCAGAGAAAATGGCATTTAAAAAGAGAGCTGGTTCCACTACAAAAGTCTAAAAGTCTGAAAAGACCAGTTTTTGTCTTAATTTGCATGACATTCTCCAAAAGTATGACTTGTGTCTTAATTTTTGTTGACAAATTCTCATTTATATTAAATTTATATGAAATTTACTCGACATATTCTCAACATTCTGAATAATGTCTTAAAATTTCTTGACATTTGAATACTGTCTTGAAATTTCTTGACATATTCTTGACATTCTTATTTTTTATCAGTATGGCTTGACATATTCTGAACATTTTGAATTGTGTCTACAATTTCTTGACAGTTCTGGGCTCTACAAATCATGACCAATATACATGATATAACTTTATCTTTATTTCGCTTTATATGATATATTGTTGTTTTAAGTTACACTTCTTACAACAAAAATAAAAGTTGGGCATGTAAAATAATTGAAAATTTGGATATATAATACTTTTACAAGTGCAAATATGGCTATGAAATCTAAACATGCTAAAGTATGAAATAATTTAAATGTGGGTTTTTGAATAATTACAAATATTGATTTCTAAATCTTATAAATTAAATGATTTAAACCAATCAACTGTAGACATATTTCATTAAACATTCATAATACTCAATGTTTATATGGTAAATAATTATTGTACCAACATGTGGTTTATATAAAAAGCAAATCATGATGATATATAAATCATTCATTTAATAAAAGAACAATTTGTGTAATGTCACCTGTTGGAATACACTTCTTTAGTGTAAATCAGTACACATTGTCATCTTGACAACTTCCTTTTTTTAGTATAATTCAGTAAAGCAGGTCAGTTTGAGAACTTCTTTCTTTTGGTATAATTCAGTACACATGGTCATCTTGACAACTTCCTTTTTTAGTATAAATCAGTACACATGGTCATCTTCACAACTTCCTTGTTTAGTATAATTCAGTACACATGGTCATCTTGACAACTTCCTTGTTTAGTATAATTCAGTACACATGGTCATCTTCACAACTTCCTTGTTTAGTATAATTCAGTACACATGGTTATCTTGACAACTTCCTTGTTTAGTATAATTCAGTACAGCAGGTCATTTTGAGAATTTCCTTCTTTGGTATAATTCAGTACACATGGTCATCTTGACAACTTCCTGGTTTTTTTTTATACAATTCAGTTCAGCAGGTCATATTGAGAATTCCTTCTTTAGTGTAATTCAGTACACGTGGTCATCTTGAAAACTTCCTTTTTTTAGTATAATTCAGTACAGCAGGTCAGTTTGAGGACTTCTTTCTTTTGGTATAATTCAGTACACATGATCATCTTGACAACTTCCTTTTTTAGTATAATTCAGTACACATGGTCATCTTGACAACTTCCTTGTCTAGTATAATTCATTACAGCAGGTCATTTTGAGAACTCCCTTCTTTGGTATAATTCAGGACACATGGTCATTTTGACAACTTCCTTTTTTGGTATAATTCAGTACACATGGTCATCTTGACAACTTCCTTTTTTAGTATAAATCAGTACACATGGTCATCTTGACAACTTCCTTTTTTTAGTATAATTCAGTACAGCAGGTCATTTTGAGAACTTCCTTCTTTGGTATAATTCAGTTCACATGGTCATCTTGACAACTTCCTTTTTTAGTATAATTCAGTACACATGGTCATCTTCACAACTTCCTTGTTTAGTATAATTCAGTTCACATGGTCATCTTGACAACTTCCTTTTTTAGTATAATTCAGTACACATGGTCATCTTCACAACTTCCTTGTTTAGTTTTAATTCAGTACACATGGTCATCTTGACAACTTCCTTGTTTAATATAATTCAGTACACATGCTCATCTTGACAACTCCCTTGTTTAGTATAATTCAGTACAGCAGGTCATTTTGAGAATTTCCTTCTTTGGTATAATTCAGTACACATGGTCATCTTGACAACTTCCTGTTTTTTTTATACAATTCAGTTCAGCAGGTCATATTGAGAATTTCCTTCTTTAGTATATTCAGTACACGTGGTCATCTTGACAACTTCCTTTTTTTAGTATAATTCAGTACAGCAGGTCAGTTTGAGAACTTCTTTCTTTTGGTATAATTCAATACACATGGTCATCTTGACAACTTCCTTTTTTAGTATAATTCAGTACATATGGTCATCTTGACAACTTCCTTGTCTAGTATAATTCATTACAACAGGTCATTTTGAGAACTTCCTTTTTTGGTATAATTCAGGACAAATGGTCATTTTGACAACTTCCTTTTTTGGTATAATTTGGTACACATGGTCATCTTGACATTTCTGTTTTAGTATAATTCAGTACACATGGTCATCTTGACAACTTCCTTGTTTAGTATAATTCAGTACACATGGTCATTTTTACAACTTCCTTGTTTAGTATAATTCAGTACAGCAGGTCATTTTAAAAACTTTCTTTTTAGGTATTATTCAGTACACATGGTTGTCTAGACAACTTGTTTTTTTTAGTACAATTCAGTACACATGGTCATCTTGAGAACTCCTTTTTTTAGTATAATTCAGTACAGCAGGTCATTTTGAGAACTTCCTTCTTTGGTATAATTCAGTTCACATGGTCATCTTGACAACTTCCTTTTTTAGTATAATTCAGTACACATGGTCATCTTCACAACTTCCTTGTTTAATATAATTCAGTACACATGGTCATCTTGACAACTTCCTTGTTTAGTATAATTCAGTACAGCAGGTCATTTTGAGAATTTCCTTCTTTGGTATAATTCAGTACACATGGTCATCTTGACAACTTCCTGGTTTTTTTTATACAATTCAGTTCAGCAGGTCATATTGAGAATTCCTTCTTTAGTATAATTCAGTACACGTGGTCATCTTGAAAACTTCCTTTTTTTAGTATAATTCAGTACAGCAGGTCAGTTTGAGGACTTCTTTCTTTTGGTATAATTCAGTACACATGGTCATCTTGACAACTTCCTTTTTTAGTATAATTCAGTACACATGGTCATCTTGACAACTTCCTTGTCTAGTATAATTCATTACAGCAGGTCATTTTGAGAACCCCCTTCTTTGGTATAATGCAGGACACATGGTCATTTTGACAACTTCCTTTTTTGGTATAATTCAGTACACATGGTCATCTTGACAACTTCCTTTTTTAGTATAAATCAGTACACATGGTCATCTTGACAACTTCCTTTTTTTAGTATAATTCAGTACAGCAGGTCATTTTGAGAACTTCCTTCTTTGGTATAATTCAGTTCACATGGTCATCTTGACAACTTCCTTTTTTAGTATAATTCAGTACACATGGTCATCTTCACAACTTCCTTGTTTAGTTTTAATTCAGTACACATGGTCATCTTGACAACTTCCTTGTTTAATATAATTCAGTACACATGGTCATCTTGACAACTTCCTTGTTTAGTATAATTCAGTACAGCAGGTCATTTTGAGAATTTCCTTCTTTGGTATAATTCAGTACACATGGTCATCTTGACAACTTCCTGTTTTTTTATACAATTCAGTTCAGCAGGTCATATTGAGAATTTCCTTCTTTAGTATATTCAGTACACGTGGTCATCTTGACAACTTCCTTTTTTTTAGTATAATTCAGTACAGCAGGTCAGTTTGAGAACTTCTTTCATTTGGTATAATTCAGTACACATGGTCATCTTGACAACTTCCTTTTTTAGTATAATTCAGTACACATGGTCATCTTGACAACTTCCTTGTCTAGTAAAATTCATTACAGCAGGTCATTTTGAGAACTTCCTTTTTTGGTATAATTCAGGACACATGGTCATTTTTACAACTTCCTCTTTTGGTATAATTTGGTACACATGGTCATCTTGACATTCCTTTTTTAGTATAATCCAGTACACATGGTCATCTTGACAACTTCCTTGTTTAGTATAATTCAGTACACATGGTCATTTTTACAACTTCCGTGTTTAGTATAATTGAGTACAGCAGGTCATTTTAAAAACTTCCTTTTTAGGTAATTCAGTACACATGGTCGTCTAGACAACTTGTTTTTTTAGTACAATTCAGTACACATGGTCATCTTGAGAACTCCTTTTTTTAGTATAATTCAGTACAGCAGGTCATTTTGAGAACTTCCTTCTTTGGTATAATTCAGTTCACATGGTCATCTTGACAACTTCCTTTTTTAGTATAATTCAGTACACATGGTCATCTTCACAACTTCCTTGTTTAGTATAATTCAGTTCACATGGTCATCTTGACAACTTCCTTTTTTAGTATAATTCAGTACACATGGTCATCTTCACAACTTCCTTGTTTAGTATAATTCAGTACACATGGTCATTTTTACAACTTCCTTGTTTAGTATAATTCAGTACAGCAGGTCATTTTAAAAACTTCCTTTTTAAGTATTATTCAGTACACATGGTCGTCTAGAAAACTTGTTTTTTCTAGTACAATTCAGTACACATGGTCATCTTGAGAACTCCCTTCTTAAGTATAATTCAGTACAGCAGGTCAGTTTGAGAACTTCCTTCTTTGGTATAATTCAGTACAGCAAGTCATTTTGTAAACTTCGTTCTTTAGTATAATTCAGTGCACATGCTCATCTTGACAACTTCCTTTTTTTTAGTATAATTCAGTACAGCAGGTCAGTTTGAGAACTTCTTTCTTAAGTACAATTCAGTACACATGGTCATCTTGAGAAATCCCTTCTTAAGCATAATTCAGTACAGCAGGTCAGTTTGAGAACTTCCTTCTTTGGTATAATTCAGTACAGCAAGTCATTTTGTAAACTTCCTTCTTTGGTATAATTCAGTGCACATGCTCATCTTGACAACTTCTTTTTTGTTAGTATAATTCAGTACAGCAGGTCAGTTTGAGAACCTCTTTCTTTTGGTATAATTCAGTACACATGGTCATCTTGAGAACTTCCTTCTTTAGTATAATTCAGCACACATGGTCATCCCGAGAACTTCCCTTTGTAGTATAATTCAGTACACATGATCATCTTGACAACTTTCTTGTTTCGTATATTTCAGAACAGAAGGTAATTTTGAAAACTTCTTTCTTTGGTAGAATTCAGTACACATAGTCATCTTGACAACTTTCTTTTTTAGTATAATTCAGTACACATGGTTATCTTGAGAACTTCCTTCTTTAGTATAATTCAGTTCACATGGTCATCTTCACAACTTCTTTTTTTAGTATAATTCAGTACAGCAAGTCAGTTTGAGAACTTCTACCTTTTAGTATAATTCAGTACACATGGTCATCTTGACAACTTCCTTGTTAAGTATAATTCAGTAAGTCTTCCTTGTTTCTTCCTTCGGTAACAAAAAGAATCAATCTTTGTCGACAACAATTGTGAACGATCAATGATCTATTGTATACTGATAATAAAAAAAAAAATACATATTCACCAAGCTGTGGCAAGATCTGCCATATGTTGCTTATTTTTTTTTATATTTTTATATTGTTTTAGTTGTTATGTTAGTTTGTACGAAGTGCCCTTCTTCAACAACAACAAAAAATATGGAAAAAAAAAATTATTTAAAAGGTCATACTTCATCATACACAAAGAGATATTGGTATTTATAATAATAGATACAACAGTTGTAACATTGAGAATATATATATATATATATATATATTAAGCCACTACCTTATCATTTTTCTATCTGTATTTGGATATTGGGAGGTTTTTTTAGCAGCTACTTCGAGAACCGTTGAAAGGTAAGTAAAAAACTTTCATAATGCTAAGCTATCTATATTCAGAACACCTACCTTTATTAATTGTATTGACTTTGCTGATGTTCGTAGGAAGCATTTCAATGTCAATAATATGTTTGATTTATTTAAATGCTTTTAAATGTTTTTGAAATGCTGGGGCTTTTCTGCATCGGGACTGTATTGCCTTGGCTGTATTTGGCTAAGCTTTTTGGAATTTTTGGTCCTCAGTGCTCTTCGACTTCATACTTTGTTTGGCCCTTTTGACATTTTTTGATTCGAGCGTCACTGATGAGTCTTTTGTAGACGAAACGCGCATCTGGCGTAAATAGAAAATTTCAATCCTGGTATCTATGATAAGTTTATTTAATAGTGTTCCAATTACAAATATTACAAATATTGTTTCATTCTTAAAAGAAGTTGGGATATTTTACAAAATATAAAAATGTTGTAAAATGATTTTAATTTTATCACGTTATATCAGTATTTAATTTTATTTGTGACCTTTTGTCTGATTTTAAAAAATTGTAAAAATATTTGAATACGCTCTCGCCGCGATATAGCCTTTTTGAGCTCATGCGGCGTAAAGCAAACACCAATCAAGGTTGTAACAATAAGATATGGACTAAGAGACCAAAACGTAGTGAATGGTGATAACATTGCATTTCTACAGGCTGATGTTGAATTCACTGGTACACCTTTGTTGTCATTCAAACACACAACCAATAATGAGATACGATCTATCATTCAAAAAGCCCCGAATAAGTCCTGCGAGCTTGATCCTATTCCGTCGAACCTCTTGAAACAGTGTTCCGATGTTGTCGTGCCACTTATTTCAGAAATCGTCAATGCATCATTTGATGAGAACATCGTGCCGTCAGACTTTAAACAGGCTCCCGTGAGACCTCTTCTGAAAAAACCTGGACTTGATTCCGATATTTACAAAAATTACAGACCAGTGTCCAATTTACCCTTTATTTCGAAAACTCTAGAAAAGGTAGTTGATAAGAGACTAGATGTTCATTTGGACTCGAACTCATTGTGTGATCCACTTCAGTCAGCATACAGACCACGCCATTCAACTGAAACTGCATTAGCGAGAGTACATCATGATATCAATGCAGCTTTAGATAAACAGTCATCAGTAGTATTGGTGCTATTGGACCTTTCCGCTGCATTCGATGTTATAGATCACAGAATTCTTCTAGAACGTCTGTCATTTTCATATGGCATAACTGGTTGCGCTCTCGAATGGATTAAATCGTATTTAACGAATAGACATCAGCGTGTGGTGATTGGAACAACTACATCGAAGAAATGTCATCTAACATTCGGTGTTCCACAAGGTTCCGTGCTTGGCCCGAAATTGTACTCTTTTCTCTAAGCCAATAGGTGAAATATGCCGTCGCCATGGCATGACATATCACTGCTATGCGGACGACACACAAGTTTACATGGTTATCAAGCCACTGGACAACTGGGAAAACTATTTTTCGAAACTTGAACTATGTCTTTCCGACATTAGTTCATGGATGTCAACAAATATGTTTAAACTGAATCAAGATAAAACCGAACTTATCATATTCACACCGAAACATCTGAAGGCTAGTGTACCAAATCTCCAACTCAAAGTCGGCAATACTGTTATAAGTAGTGTATCCTGCGTGAAAAACCTAGGTGTATATTTTGATCAACACCTAACGATGGAACGGCAAGTTTCTGCCATAGTAACATCCTGTCATTTTCACATCCGTAATATTGGACGCATTCGCAACTTCATAACAACAACTGCTTGCAAAACACTTGTGAACAGTCTAGTAACATCCAGACTTGATTATGGGAATATTCTGCTGAACGGTATCAGCAAGACTACATTGAACAGATTACAAAAAGTACAAAATACAGCAGCTCGTCTTATCACCAGGACAAGAAAACATGAACATATAACACCGATACTTGCTGATTTACATTGGTAACCCGTCCAATATAGACCACAATACAAAATACTGACTTATGTGTACTGCGCTTTGAATGACATTGGCCCTGCTTACATCCGGGAACTAGTCAATCTACACGTGCCAAACCGATCTTTGCGTTCAAGTTCCACAAAACTACTCACCGTTCCAAAAGTGAGAACGAAGACGTACGGTGAAAGACAATTTGATTGGGTAGCGGCATCTCTATGGAACAATCTCCCGAACAGTTCTTTTCTCTTTTACGGGCTTTTTTTACTCTTTGTATTGAGTTTTTGCTTGTTCTGCATGCTTTTATTCTATATTGTTATTTTTTTATTCTTTGTTTTAACATGTATTTCGTATTGACCTTTTATTTCATGGTAGGCATTTTTTATTTCAGCATTTGAATCTGACACGATGTATTTTTTATGTTTTATGTTATTGTCATTGATATGTTTTAATTACCATGTGTATGTACAGCGCCTTAGAGTAATTTTTATTTTTTATATAGGGCGCTTTATAAATTTTCATTATTAATCAACCAGAACACCTACCATCACTGATTTAGACAGCGGCGTTATATCAATTTAAATACTTTGTTATTGTGTTTTGCCCTCGACTTTAAATTCTTTCCCGTACAATATTTTTTAATAACATCTCATTTTAAATACTGACTTTATAATTAAAGGCAACATTCGTGTGTCTTAAGACTTTAAGCTAAAATTGAATTTTAAATTTGTATATTTAGTTTGACATTTTCACAAAAATTGTTGGCTTGAAATATCTGTGATTACCTTTTAGCTCATACATTAAGCATTTAATTTCATTCCCCGGAAAACGGCAGAACACTTAAATCCGGACTTTAGTTTTCCCCCAAATACTATCGGTTTGTCAGTTCAATGCATATATCTTGCTATCCATGGGTGATAGGTCAGATACATGTACTTATGTAAAGTGGAAATTGCGTAGTAAATCCTGACATTCCTATAAAGAATGTTCGCTGCTCTGTTCCGAAGTGATACGTTTTTTGTTATGCCCCACCTACGATAGTAGAGGGGCATTATGTTTTCTGGTCTGTGTGTCCGTCCGTCCTTCCTTACTTCCGTCTGTCCGTCCGTTTTTAGGAGAAGGGTGTTATGGGGTTATTTGTATGTAGAACATGGAGTTGTGGGGTTTATCTGTATAGTGAGGTTAACCCCACAATATATCGTCTGAAATTCATTTTTTAATCCTTCTAAGGTTATTGTCCATAAATTTTATTTTGACCCCACAATGTGTTGTCCAATGATAGACGTCCACGTATAAGTATTGTAATGGACTAAACACAGTAAGTGGAGTTGTCTTTACCGCGCGAAGTTAATTAGCTACACGCATGCGCGTAAAACTGGTTCCTTTAAATCTTTTTTTTTCACAATGCTCTGTTCAGACGAAATATAAAGGAACCAGTTCAAATATAAAATGGCCGGATACATGAGTCTGAGAGAAGTCGTCATCATCATCATGGCATGGTAACAGATAAAAGACAAGACGAAAGGTGAGATCCATTTTAAATTCTTTTGTTTATGTTTCGTTAGGCCTGTAGATAATATATTAGATAACAACTTGAGATTTTGTAGACTTTGCCTTTTGCGAATTACCACTTTTTGCCGGGTTTCCTTAGTATCCATCCAAGAAGATAATTTACAACACAATACAATGCAATATACTTAAATTAAATCCCTGCACTCGCTAACCTTTTATCTTGGTCACTGCGCGCTACGTTCCCGTTACGTGTGTTTCACTAAGGCATCGTAAAGTACTACCATTAGTACCAAGTTGATCGCAAGTTACGAATTGTATCATCTTAAGGTTCATCTTTACACTTTGTCAAAAATGGCTGTGTTAACATCATAAAATTACCTCTGAGTACAGAGAAAACTGTCCATTTTAAAAAGTTTTAAAGCCTGGCAGCACCTAGATTTATATTTCTTACATCCATTTTGTGATTTAAAATGTTTAAAACTTTTATGAATTTTGCTGAACATTTTCTTTCCTTGCCACGAGCCAAAAGCTTATATTTATGTACAAGGTGGTTGAGTGGCTGGTACCTGCTATTGATCCAGATGACTTCCTCAAATCAGCGAGACCAAGACGAAATATCACAGCTAAAAAGTTTGACAACTATCAAGCCACAAACATTGTTGAAAAACAAGTGAGGAACAATACCAGGTGTTTTGACATTCCTACTAGTAAAACACCGCAACATTCAAATTCATTCTTTGTGTCCACAATAGTAAATTGGAACCATCTAGAAGACACTATTGTACGCGCAACTAGTGTAGAGAGCTTTAAATCTGCTCTCGCGAAACGTCAATAAATCGACGGCGCCTTCACTCCCGTTGTGTAAAAGCCAGAATTGGTAGCTACGACGTACCCATACAGATACAGATACACAGAAGATGGAAAAATAAAAAATCACCTGAGATTTAAATGATACAGTCCACTAACTTTGTTGGGGTCCTACTAAATTGCGCCCGGGGAAAAGAAAAAGCGTCAGGGGAAGAAAAATAAGCGCCTGGGGACGAAAAAATAGCGCCCGCAGTAGAGAAAAGGCGCACAGGGAAATATATATAGATATTGTATTGGCATGAGGCAACTTTGTGTCAATGAAATAAGTTATGCACATTTCTTTATTTTTAATTTATACAAGTATTTTGCAAATTCAGATAATAGACACTTGTAATAAAGCACAAAAACAAGTATGAATGTTTTAATTTTTACAATAATTTATGAATACTATTTCGAAAGACAGATAATAATTGAAAACAGTTTATGCTGAAGATTTATAAAATGTTCGACATCAAAAGACATATATATGTTTTTTAAAAACGATATCAAAATGAAAAATGCAAAAACAACTTTAATTTCACAGATAATGATTAATTTAAAAAAAATAAATGCAAAAACAACTTTAATTTCACAGATAATGATTAATTTAAAAAAAATAAATGCAAAAACAACTTTAATTTCACAGATAATGATTAATTTAAAAAAAATAAAAAGAGTTACACATGATTTAAGAACGATAAAAGTGACACACACACGTATATCAGCATCAGCATTTTTTTTTTTTTTTAATAAAAACGAAAATAATACGTTTTAATCGGGGACCATATCGTTCATGATTCTTCTATATACTCTTATTTATATTTACTTATATATATATATAATCATTTACAATTTTGAAACCTAAAATGTAAAATTGCATCAACATATCTACACACTTTAGATGTAGAATCGTACATATCCCCATTTATTTTAAGGACAAAATAAGCAATATTTTTTTTTATTATTATTCAGGAAAACATTTACTGTTATAAAATAATATTATTTTCTTTTCCCGGGCGCTTTTTTTTCTTCCCCGGGCGCTTTTTCTGTTTCCCAGGCCCTTTTTAGTAGGACCGTTTTGTTGAGTAGAATTCTATTGTTTTATCATTCATGCAAAAAGCATGCTACAATGTACAATCGTTACCTGAGGAGACAATCTCAAAGTTTTAACATTAAATTGTAATCATTTAGGATACCTGTGGTAAGGAAAGAAAATGTTTAGCAAAATCCACAATAGTTTCAGTTTTTCTAAAACAAAAAATTAATGTAACTTTTGTATATCTAGGTGCTGCCAGGCTTTAAAACTTTAAATTATACAGTTTTGTCTGTACTCAGATGTAATTTCATGGTGAAAACACAGCCATTTTTGACAAAGTGTAAAGATGTACCTTAAAACAAACAGAGTGCATTCGAAGCGACCAGTCTTTAAAAAAAATGAGCGAGCGCAGAGATTTAATTTTTTATGTTTATGAACTTCAACTTGGACCCCTGAAGACAAGTGTGTGTGGGGGGTGGGGGGTTGGTCTCAACGTGGGATTTTGGGTGGTAACGGGTTTGTTCGCTCTAGTAACATGTTGGCCCTAGGTCCGTTCGCGGTGGGTTCGTTCGCCCATGGCTTCTGTTGGCCCTAGGTTCGTTTGCATTTTGGAATACTGATTATGTATATTTTTAATGTCTTAAATCTCAGTGATTGCTTATGATGGATTATTAATAAAAATAAAATAAAGAAGTCGGCTTGATTTGAGTTTAAACAATGAATGTAAGATTGTAAAACAATAAAGGGAACTGTATTTTCACAGCTTGGCTGCTTTTATCTCAGGCTGAGACAAAAATCTGTGTTTCAGGTAACCAGACCGACCCTGTTTTTTAGCCCATACTCTAATTTTTTTATTGGATTTTCAAAAAAAAAAAATTGGTATCAACCGACCCTGTTTTTTCTAGGTGACCATTTTTACTTTCTGCAGTCAAGATTTCATTTTTTTGTTTGATTTCAACTGGGTGTCTGACTGTATAATATCAATAGGCCACTTGCCAATCAGCACAGAATTCCCAATTTTGACTTTGAATTTTACACTTCATGCAAAGGTGAGCAACTCTAGCCCTGGACGAATTCTGCAATTTCTAACGTTAACTAACCAAATGTAAAAATCATTTTCTCTTGACCTGTACGGTTTCAAAACTTCATCTTTGGTGTAACTTGTTGAAATGATAGGGACATTTTATCTGTAAATTTGTTTTGTTTAAAATATAATTAGATTTCATATTACAAGATGCCGTTTTTATAAAGGTTTGTTCAGTAAATCAGGCATCATGTCCGGTGCCGCGTGATCTAACTTTTGATTGAATTACTTCCCTTAAAGTGGAAATTTTAAAGAACGGAATCGAAGTCAGTAATTGGCAAATAGACTATTCATTATAAGGTTAGTTGTCTTTCCTTGTGAAACAGGCAATGTGCTCTTGTCAATCATTAAATGGAGGCATGGAAAAATTTCAAGTGTTTCATATGAAGTACATTTGTACCTAAAATGTATCTTATAATCTTCTCCTCACAAGATTCTAAATTTGACTTCAAATTTACTATGTCATACATTCTTTATAATGACATACCTTGTAAGTTGCATTTAGGACAAGGTTTCATGGAGGAATTTGGGTTTGAAGTAAAAAATAATTGTGTGCTTGATGACATCATCAAGTTCTGTGATTTTCATGGGATTCCTGTGACCATTTACGCTTGCTTATGAATATGTAAGTATTGTATTTATATCAACAGTGTCTCATTGGTGTATTTGTAAGTAAAATGGTCAATACTGAGGATGAAAAACAAAATGAAAGTAAAAATTCTTTTTTAAGCTATTACAAATAATGTACTTCCTGAGAAATTGTAGTTTTTTTTAAATATATTTCATTTATATTTACATCAGAATGTTGTTATGTAATTGGATACCTAAGTGCACATGCTTTCCCATACAATATAAGGTAACGTCATGGTACCCAAATCGCCCAGTGTACCTAGATCGCCCACCCCATTTTATTTTGTCATTGTAAATGCTGATAAAAATTTTTCTTGTGCAGATGAGAGAATCATTTTGAAGCTTTAAAGTCATATGAAACGAGTTGTAGAAAAAAAAGTTGAACATGTTTTTTTTCACTAAATTGTAAGTTTATAGTATAAAACTTTTATTCATATACTTGTTTTTGTGAAAACTCTTATGTTTCAATGTAAAACTTCATGAAATGTACAGCTTCTGAATTATTTACTTCCAGTGAGTAATTGTTTCGAGATTCACTGAATGCTTTTCCGTATGCATGATTTCTCTCCTTAACAATGTGAAAGCCGTAGCTGCGCAAGTAAAATTGAAAGTGAAAGTAGATAAATCAACACAGCTCAATTGTCACACTAATAAAGCACGTGATTTTTGAGCACGCTTTTGTCAATTGTTTGTCAATATTAACCTGTCTGAGAACATCGGAAGGTTTTCTCGGACTTAAATAAGCAAAGATGGTTTCCATATAAAATCAACGAACGCATTATTTTGTTTGTAAATTACAGGTTACCGGTTCAATATAAAAAGTTAAAATATGTTACAAATGTCTTAGTTTAGTGCATGTGCATGTATTGGACAAATAATTTAGTGAACATAATTTTGTGCACTGATGTCTCGTTGGGACTTTTCACTAACTAGGAAATTTGGGTTCCCCTCCAAAATCACATGAAGTCTTCTTGTTAGAACATAAAAATCAACTATGTTGTTGCAACAGTTTCTCAGCAAATGTCAGAAACCACCCTCAGAACAGTGCGATTGGGTACCCCGACATTAAACTCACTGAACGACCATCCTCATGAATTATAGATAATAATATCTTGGGGTGCTAATTAGATACATCTTCTCGGGCTAATGCCCTTGTGGTGTACACTACATTGTACATTGTACAGGAGCGTTACTCCTCAAGATTTTTATGTTCGTGGACAGTATAAATTTAAAGTCCTGATATTATGGGGTTAAAAGGTGACTAATTCGCTAAGAGGTTCTCAACCATGTGGTCAGTTGGCAGACCTCGACTTTGACCTGCAGACAAAAAATGGATGTTTTACATCTACTTCTCTTTTTGATATGTATCCTTTTGTGTATTATATTACTTATATTGTTGCATATAGGTATCATAGTAGCTGTGTTTATAAGAAGGACCAGCAATTTGATGACAAGATGGGATGGCTATTTTCATTAAATGTACATGATGTTTATTTGTTTCTAAAATATGATGATAGTCCTTGCTTTGATACTAATTTATACCTGTTGTATAAATTTGCTCTTTCGTCACTTATTTTCATCAGTAAATAGATACCTTCAAGTATATATAGTGGAAATAGGACAAAAGCCTTTCATTTGCCCTTCACATCACAATTTTGAAAATTACTCTTCCACCAAAGACCAAAGGACATAGAAGGTTAGCAACTATACATGTAGGTCACTGTAGTACTACCTTCAACAATGAACAAAACCCATCCAACATACATGTCATGTAGCAAGCAGCAAGTTGTGTAGGGAGTGTCAAATTAAAACATTTAAAATGAGAAAATTAGTTTTCTTTAACAATTAAGATATGCCGTTTGATTTCTCACAGAACCCTATACAATTTTTTATGATAAAAAGTTTCCAGGATAAGATTTGGAATTAGGTCTCCAGGATAAGATTTTGTAATTAGATATTAACCTCACAATCTTAGACAAGTAACCCCAGAAATATAGGTTATTATTTAATATGATGAATTAGATATAAACCTCACAATCATAGACAAGTAACCCCAGAAATAATTAGATTGTTATTTAATATGACGAATTAGATATAAACTTCACAATCATAGACAAGAAACCCCAGAAATATAGATTATTATTTAATATGATGAATTAGATATAAACCTCACAATCATAGACAAGTAACCCCAGAAATAATTAGATTGTTATTTAATACATGTATGATGAATTAGATATTAACTTCACAATCATAGACAAGTAACCCCAGAAATATAGATTGTTATTTAATATGATGAATTAGATATAAACCTCACAATCATAGACAAGTAACCCCAGAAATAATTAGATTGTTATTTAATACATGTATGATGAATAAGATATAAACCTCACAATCACAGACAAGTAACCCCAGAAATATAAATTGTTATTTAATATGACACAGTGTTCTCCCCAGGATTTTTGGATAGCACCTTGGTAGCGTGTGACAAGTTGGATAAACGTGTGGACTTTTGTGACGCGCTGCGTCGGTTTTTTATGGTGTTTTTTTTATACTATGGTTATACCCATATTAAAGGTTTGTTTTTGCATCCTTTTTATTGTTTTCTTCTTAACCCTGTTCTAAGTTTGACATTTTCTGATTTAATAAATGAAAAGCAACAGAGATTTAATATTATTTATTCAAGTTGAAGAATAATAAAACAAGATTAAATACATAACATATGACAAGCCCTCAGGAAAGTTACTATTGTTTTCAAATTTGCAAGTGCTCACTGATTAAAGGCTAATTATTCTTTACTTTCATATAAAACATTTAGGCATAAGAACTAAAGTTAAATAAAGTCAATTTACAGCAAATAAATAACCAGTAAATAAAATTATTTCATTTCACAAGAAGTTTTATTCTTATTTTATTTCAATAAAAAAAATACTGGAAAGGTTTATATTAAAACTAAGAAAGGAAGGAAAGGATACCTTTTTTATCTTGTGTAATAATTTAAAAAATACTTGAAAAATTTATATTAAAACTAAGAAGGAAGGGATGGATACCTTTCTTAGGCCAGGATTTTTTAATTTGTTGGTTTACGGATCCGCCGACCTGATTTTGTCTATTTCCAGAATAAAAATAAAATTGACTTTTCATGCTTTTTCATTCCCGCCGACCCTAACAAATGCATTATCCCTGAAAAATAAATAAATAATCCTTTTTTTATAAAATGAAATGCATTAATCACTAACAGAATTGATAACACTTTCTGTTGTGAAAAAATGAAACTTCCAGTTTACGTTTCTAAAAATAGATAAATCAATTATTAATGACCTTGACATGTTGTTTGGACAAATATTTTTGTGGAACAAAACCCGTGTTTAAAACCAATTACACAATAAGTTCGTTTCTCTTATTTGTCAACAGTCCGTAAGATGCATCTTCTCATAGAAATAGACTTGTCCAAATGTGGACAGGTGGAAGTTCAGGACATCAAGTTAAAGTACTGAATATTAACAGATCATTTAAAATTTTCTTGTTTCATAGATAATAAAATTTTTTCGTCCATTTGGATAAAAACGGGAATGCGTGACAACAGATTAACCCGATATTCTCGTTTTTTCCAGTGGACAAGTCTATTACGTTTTTGACGCGTGTGTTGAAAATTATTTTCTTACCACGCTTTTACATTTATTTCTTTATCAGTTTTCGTTCTTGAAGATCATTATTCACCAAGTTTTCTGGAATTGATTAAGAGCTATGTGAATTTGTCTTCCTTTATGAAATTTAATTACGTCTTTGTCCGTGCACCCCCTTTTTACGGGAAATTATTAGGCAATGTCATGTAATTTTTATTACAACTGAGCAATAATATTTCATTAAACTAAAATTTAAGAAATGATGACAAAATAGGATAATAAACATATTATTAGAAAGGTGAAATATATATTTATTTTGCATATCAGTCTTCTGTCTTGAAAGATATTATTTTATTTTTTTCCCTGACCCGACTTTTTCATGGAGAAAATCCGTAAACCAACAAATTAAAAAACCGTGGCCTTATCTTGGGTAATAATTAACCAGGGATTGGTCTTCTGTAAATCACTGTCTATACAAAGTTGATAACAATTTTAAATAACAAGGGATGTTGGTGTGGGGCTTATCTCACCCTTTATTTTACAATGATCTAGTGTTTTTTCCGACTTTAAAAACTTGGCTCCCACATTGTGAGTTTTGATTCCCCAATTTTCCGTATCGTATCAGATTTATGTCAAGTGAAGCTTGGACCACATGCTCCATAAAGAATCAAAATATGTATCAGGCCTCGACAATAACGCTTGTCCGATTGTTCGGTACCAGAGTAAAAAAAGGTCGGACAAGTAAAAGCTTTGTCAAGCTTGTCCGACGGGACAAGTAAAATTAATTCTGCAGAAAATTAATTTGATGAACAAAGTAATTATAAACAAAAAACAAGAAGAGAAGAGAAGATAAAATTTTAATTGACATGTTTACTTGCAATCGAATATTCAAAACTGGTTCTTTGTCAGGTACTATTTAAGAGGTAAAAGGCATACTATTGCTGTAAACCAGTCTTACTGATCTGAATCAGTGATGCGCTTTGCAGATAAGGTAACTTCACAAGACAGTTTGTCACCAACTCGGAAATGATTTGGCTCCAAGTTTATAGACAGTTTGGCACCGTATGAGACATATTTCATAGACATGATTCATAGACAGTTTAGCAACACATCCATGGTTTCCTACCTTATTCTGTTGCTTTATAATAAATCATACTGGTAATTTTTTTTAACAAAAATACTTTTTTTTTACAAAAATGAAGAATTTATTAACCATAAAATTCACTAGATCATATTTAATCCTATGTAGAAAAAAGAAACAATACTTGCAATACGGTGACCTATAGTTGTTGAGTTGTCTCTTTGGCAATCATACCTCCTCTTCATTTTTGTATTGATTGCATTTGAATAAAATTTTTCAACTTAAAAAAACATTCACAGGCCTATCAGACTAGATTCAGTTGTTCCATCTCAGACTCATATTTTTGAAAAGTATTTCAAAAGATAAACTATGTATGAATCAAACACTGTGGAATCAAGTTCAGTTCTATT
The DNA here is from genome assembly GCF_963676685.1 of Mytilus edulis. Classification (NCBI taxonomy): domain Eukaryota; kingdom Metazoa; phylum Mollusca; class Bivalvia; order Mytilida; family Mytilidae; genus Mytilus; species Mytilus edulis. The sequence goes on from NC_092354.1 coordinate 26,797,907, forward strand.
GTTTTAATTTATTTTGTTCCTTGCATTGACTTAAAATGCAAAAAAAGGTTAGTATTAAGATTTTTTTTGGACAAGTTACAATTTCATTCGGACAAGTAAGTTTTGGTATGAACAAGTTGAAAAAAAAGTTATTGTAGAGGCCTGTGTATGAACCTTAAAATTATTCTTAATCCAACAATAATTAATCTCAATCCAACAACGTTATGAAATGATATCACTTCTCCGTGGTGTGTACAACAGGAGCACTGTTTGTGTACAAAGGTAAATTTGCCTGTGTCACTAGTCAACGCTTGGGTGGTGAGTGAAGCCATAACATTATAATCTCCAGTCATAAATTAATCCAAAATCAATTAAAACATAAAGGAATTCTGTTACAAGTGATAATCAAGTGATTAATTCCAATCAACAAGTTTCATCGATCAAACAGGTAAACATCAAGGTGCAGCTCAAATAACGGCCGGAATTTTAGACCGCGGATAAAATCCTACTGATTTACGTTATATCGAATACAATGTCCAGAAAAATATAGCACCGTGGTAAAAAATTATAGCACCGCTGTCCATAAATATAGCACCGCGCGGCCATGGTGCTTTAAGGCCTTGAGGAGAACTCTGTATGACGAATTGAATATAAACCTCACAATCATAGACAAGTAACCCCAGAAATATAAATTACTTGTCTATGATTGTGAGGTAAATATCTAATTCATCATATTGAATAATAATTAGGGATGTCAACGAGTACTCGAGTACTCAATTATCGCTCGGTAGTACAGAGTATCAAGTACCAAAATAACACTTGACTAATCGGTCCTATAGGACATCGTCCCCTCCATAAAAAATAGACAAGTTATATTTCTAATTGATAATAAATTCATTATGCCCTGTATTTACCCTCAGTGAATGAAAAAGCACCAAAGACTCCTAATCGTCTACCTTTGTAAATTGTGTTTTATTTAGATTAAGGAATGTTATTGTTATTCTTGATAATCCAGTCTAATTTTGTAATCATTGATGTTCAATTTTTATTTATTAAATTTTTGATAAGATAATTATTGTTTACTTAATTACTATATATATAGTAATTTAATTAGCTTTTAATTGCTGCAATGCTGGTCATACATAACCAATTATGGGATCTAACGGCCATTACACACAACCGCCTAAGCGTAAAATGTGTACATGTATAATTTTATAGATCTATATTTAACCGAGCGAGTACTGGAGTATGACTTGGTAAAACCAAGGAACCTCCTTGGTAAAACCAACGAGTTCTCGAGTATTAATTCCTCACCGAATTGACATTCTAAAATGTCAAATGACAGATTTTTTTATGCATTTTTCTTAGGAATCTTGCTGTTTGAAAGTCAGGGTGTATAACAAGTAACCGATGGTTGTTGAAATTAGTAACAACCATGTGTCCTTCATTATTAAAGCATACACCTCTTTGAGAATCAAGGTGCTTCCATAGAGATGGAAGGGGAGACATGTTATAGTGTGCTAAATCAATTCTTATTAATTCAATTTTGAAATTGAGCCTATTGAAATGTTTCTCTGCAATGGAGGCTCTGTCTTGTTTTATAACGGAGTCTAAATCAAATATTGTTGGTTTACTCTTTCCAAAATCCCAATAAATCTCGACCAATCATCTAGTGAGAACTCAATATTCTCTAGAGTCTAGAAATATTTTTTCGTCAAGAGGTGTGAAATTTTAGCAATAATTTGAGACACTTGTGATTGTCAATATTTAGGCTTTTAGCTGTAAAAAGTTTTGCACAGAAATGTAGCTGATTAGAGTATCCATGTTTTATGGGGTTGGGTGTCCATCAATTGTGAGCTTTCATGTTCATACTTAAGACATCTTTATTTATTTATTCCAGGATAGCTACTTTGGAAAATTTGGGTCAGAGGAGGTCAAGAAAGTATTTTTTTAAAGCTTAAATTCAGATCTTTAAAGGTTTTTGACCGAAATTTGTGGGGTTACTTTGCCATGACGACCATGTAGCCTCTTTTTGGAGTTAACATACATGTGGAATACAGTGCTTTCCTTTTAATTTTGCTTCTGAAATGGACAGCTTTATTCATGAAGAAAATTTGCCATTTGGAATTATAATTTTTTTTGATGACTATGAATATTCTCAAGCAATAAGTTTTTGCTCTGATTTTGACATTGATGTCCATGAGATGTATAATTTTTTGGGGTTTCCTATATTAATTTTCTACACAAGTGAAGAGTTGAGAGTTTGTTTATTCTTTTGTCGCTTATATGGATTACAATTTGAATGCCTCAGAAGAATTTAAGGTAGAGTTGTTGCAGTGGAAGGAAAAGAATTTTTACATAAGCCAGAACCTAGTAAAAATTTATGCCCCATAAAGTTTGGACAAAGACCACATGTATTTTATCCAGTGTCCCATAATTCAACAGTCAAAATGGAGAAAGGATTCTTAATCAGATGAAAATGGCACAGCTTTGCTGGGAATTTCCTTCTGGAATTTTAGTTTTAATTTTTGATGATGAATTTTTCAAATTGTACAATTATTGTGTCTCATGTGGATTTGACTTTTATAACATGTACTGTCAAGGCAAATATTTCATGATTTTTGGAAGTGAAATGCAACTTTATGCTGCTAGAAGGATTTGTTCAGATTTGGGCATTCTTGCCTACTACTATCATCTAACCTTAAGTAACATTTAAGAAAGGTAGGTAATTAAATGACTATCAGTTCTATCTAGGTATACATACTTGTTCGTAATGCATATTCCAGATGCTTGTTTTGTTAATTTTTTTAATAGCTCATTTGTTGTCATTGTCATGGGCAGAGACAAAATGTATGGTGAATGTTAGTGTAGGGGAGGGAAACACCATATTGTTTGCTTTTAAATTTCTCTTCTTCATAGAAGCACTTTTTTTATAAAATGCTTCAGTAAAAAACACTTAATAATTGAGCGGGCTGGTGGCAAAAATGGGTACATAGTTTGTGTAATCAACTCCTCTTAAAGTTTTCAGCCCAGATCCCTGAAACTTTTGACCCATCTGACATCATAATATTTAAACCCAAAATGGCAAAAGTTTGTAAATTTTAACAAAGTTGTACAAATTCCTTACACTGAACGATGTCCATTCCAATTGTTTTTGCACATAAAACCGCATTTTATTATTTTTAGATTTTTCTCACAATTTATTTTGCTATTTCTTTGTATATAGTCTACAAATAGATTCACTAAGTATTGCACAACAGCACAGTGTATTGCACAACAGAACGAAATCTGCAATTGAAAATAAATTCAAATTATTTAACCAATTTCACATTCTTTGACTACATTTATTCTGTGACAGAAACCTATAATGTGTCAAATATTTAATTAAAATCCAAATTCAGACCTGTATCAAGCTTGAATGTTGTGTCTATTTTGCCCAAACTGTTCAGGATTGGACCTCTGCGGTCATATCATGCTGCGCTCTGTGAAGCACATTTTCTCTAACAGTTAAAATATGCCATTTGATTTCTCACAGAACCCATTACAATTTTTTTATGATAAAAAGTCTCCAGGATAAGATTTTGAAATTAGATACATGTATTAACCTCACAATCTTAGACAAGTGTCCCAAGAAATATAGATTATTATTTAATATGATGAATTAGATATAAACCTCACAATCACAGACAAGTAACCCCAGAAATATAGATTATTATTTAATATGATGAATTAGATATAAACCTCACAATCACAGACAAGTAACCCCAGAAATATAGATATAGATTGTTGTTTAATATGATGAATTAGATATAAACCTCACAATCACAGACAAGTAACCCCAGAATTATAAATTGTTTTTTAATACATGTATGATGAATAAGATATAAACCTCACAATCACAGACAAGTAACCCCAGAAATATAGATTGTTGTTTAATATGATGAATTAGATATAAACCTCACAATCACAGACAAGTAACCCCAGAATTATAAATTGTTTTTTAATACATGTATGATGAATAAGATATAAACCTCACAATCACAGACAAGTAACCCCAGAAATATAGATTGTTGTTTAATATGATGAATTAGATATAAACCTCACAATCACAGACAAGTAACCCCAGAATTATAAATTGTTTTTTAATACATGTATGATGAATAAGATATAAACCTCACAATCACAGACAAGTAACCCCAGAAATATAGGTTATTATTTAATATGATGAATTAGATATAAACCTCACAATCACAGACAAGTAACCCCAGAATTATAAATTGTTTTTTATACGACCGCAAAAATTTAATTTTTTTGGTCGTATATTGGTATCACGTTCAAGGGAATATTTTTTTTTTACCTATTTTCGTATGCAACCAGATGTGATGACATGTACTATGATTTGTTGGTATTACACCTAAAAACTGTCAAAACTTGGAACATTGTCTGTCTTTGAAAACTGTTGTCAGAAGTCTTCCTATCTGAATCAACTGAATGCAAAAGGTGCAAAGAAGGCCACAATAATACTTAGCTACATGTACATATATATATATATATGCTATATCTTTAAATATGGTGTGGATTATTTGTTTCAACAACAAAAAAAATGTCTGACTCTCCTTTATTTCTTATGTATTAACAGATTAAAACCAAAATGGGAAGAAAGAAAAAGAATAAGAAGGACATCTTCATGCCTGGTTGCCTTGTCTGGACATCATTGGCAGGAATACCTAAGAAAATGAAGTGGCCTGGGGAGATTATTAGATCTAGCGACGGGAAAGTGGAGGTTTTTTGTCACTCAGACAATTCATGGTAAGCACCAATATCATGAATATGGTACAACATCTTTGTTAAAACATCCACTATGCCAGTCTGCACCAAAAACTTTTTCAACTACTAGTCTGAAGACCAATATTCTGACATTTTTCTTATTGGTCCTAACAAAGTTTTGCAAAAACTTACTAGTCAGAATAAAATTTTACTAGTCGGGGGCATTGGACTAGTGGCTAACTGTGCAGACTGCTAGGTGTGTTATTCAAGTTAGTCACCTGCTAAAACAAAAATCTTGTTGATCAATGGTACAGTCACTGGTGAAATGAGGTATTTTAAATGACAACAATAGCATGAATAGACATGATAGATGATCAGGATGTAAAAGGCATGGTGTTGTTGTTATCAATGGCAGACCCTCATGGATTTCATTTTAATATTTAAATCTTTTTAAAAAATATGTTGATCCAATGTAATCATCAGTTATAAAAATTTAAGCAGATTTTTTTGTCTAAAGGATGTACTAGCATGAAATTAAAAAAAAAATCTATAATTCTAAATTGATATAAGTAAAAAGAGCATTTATAAAGGAACAAAACAAGTTAAAATATTGATAGGTTATGGAAGTCTTTTATGAAGTATTTGATTTAAAAAAAAAAAACAGAACAGGCTGTCTCAGACTTTTACCTTATATTTGCATTGGTATTATTTAGGTCTCAAATCATAAGAAAAGAAATCTAGATTCTGCTTAAATATTGGAAATGATATGTTACAGAGCAAAATATTTTACACTGTATCGTAGGGGTAAAAAACAAAGAGTCCGAACATTTGACTAGCAATATATATATAGACTATTTTAGTTTTCTCACCATAAGTTGTGCTCCTTGGAAAAAGAAAATATACAGGATACTAATTAGTGATCTCTTGCCTATATTTCATGTAAGACTAAGATATTTATAAGAAGTTTAAAACAAAAAGAACCCAAAATGAAATTAAGTTTCTAGTCTTTGCACTTTTATATGCTGGGAATATTGGAACTCTGTTCTTTCATTTCATTAATATTAATACAATCATTATAGTGAAATTCATCTTGAAATGTTCAATTGACCAGTCATGGAGTATTGAGGGCCCAACCTTGATTGAGAGGAATATTCATAAAACTCCTCTTTTTGTAAGTTCATTGGGGTATAAAAGCGTTGACCAAAGTACATTTTGTATGAAGCGTGAAAGCACTTCATTCTAAAAATGTGTGCACGATCAAAGCTTTTACACCCCAATGAAGTTAGGATCATGAAAACATGATTGCATGGAATAATGGAATAGGACCTCGGTTCTATTTTGCTGGTTTTTGGAGCTGGAGGTAATGATTAAGAGGGACAATTTTTATTTAATTTACCTATGCACTTAATTGTGGGACCTCATGTTATCATGAATGATGAATTTTATTGTGTAATGAAGGTGATTAAGAAATAACGCGAGATTGCAGTTTGCCAATCAGAATAACGTATTATAATAAAACATACATCGAATGGAATTATATATATATAGTGAGAGATTTTAAATTTATATACAAATTTGACAGAATATATTCATATTTACAGTTTTATAGTAAACTTAGAGGATGTCTGTCCATTCCCTGGGGACATGAGTCAGTGGAAAAACACAGGAATTAGTAATTATTATTGTTCAAAAGAAGTTGATATTTTGTTTCTATTGAATTTGCATGTTACAGGGATAGAAATAAGACTTGCAATTATTGTAAAAACACGAAATCAAAATTGTGGAAAACATTTCCAAAACAATATCATAATAATTTAAACATTCAAAAGAATTCCAGGAAAAAAATTCAAATATTTGTCAATGGCCTCCATAGCCTCAGTGCTTATAAGTGCTTATTTCTGTCCTTGTGTGATAATTTTTGTCTTACTTTACAAAACATAAGAATCTTATCCAGTTGTACAGTGTTAACTTTTTGTATTATGCATTATATTTTAGAAGGAAGAAGACTTAGTAGTGGATATTAGATATTTTGATACAGATGCTGGTTTCCATCTTGCATGGCACATTTTTCTGTTGTCCTTAACCTCAAATGTTCAATGAAAATTATATTTATGTTTTCAATTAAGACTTCTTTATAAGAAAAAATTATTATTAAGCGAACCCTTTTAAAATTTTTGTCCATCAATAAATTAAAAAAAATAATTCAATTCTTGATATACTTGGAAATACTAAATCTCACCACTCACCAAGTATTTAGAAATTAAATTTTGGATATTACTTTAGACCGTAATAGGTAAAAGTCATATTTCAAAATTTTCAGTTCTTTGACAATATTCATTCTGTGTCAGAAACCGATTCTGTGTCAAATATTTTATCACAATCCAAATTCAGAGCTGTATCAAGTTTAAAAGTAGTTTTCACACTTACCTCAACTAATAAGGTAGCAATAAACAGTTAGCACAGTTAGTTTCGCATTATGGCCACGGTGGATTTTTTTTATAAAATAAAATACTGGGGTAAAAGAACTTAAAAATTAAGAAGGCTGTTATTTATTGCTATGAAAGTGGTTTTAATGGAAAGGTATGGTTCCAGGGAAGAGATTGAGCCATATTTTGTTCAGTAGAAGTGTAAATTTCGGGTTCATATTCATGTACACACATGTCTAGTCCAGCAATGACTGAAATTATATCCGCATTTGTTGACAGTTTTTGAGTGGTGAGAATTTGACACGAACTTTTGAAAGTTCAATTGCGGGAAAAAGAGGTGATTGACCCCCCATTTTTATTTCATTTTCTGAAAGGTCTAAACTTTTTGCTTGAAAACATGTATGTCTGAGGTTCATTGAAATTCTAGTATATATATTTTTTTACGCCCAAACGAGTTGTCGCGACAGCAAATTTTGAAGAAAAAAAAACCAAAACAAACACCAAATGTTTCCATGGGTACTGAACTTATATAATTTATTTTTAACCTTTTATTGCATGATTTGAAATCTGTTGGGAAATAGCATTCTGAATATATATACATGTTGGGGCATTGATGTAAGATTGCATATATCCATTTCAAAATACATGTACATGGTTCATCACTTAGAGGCTCAATTTTATCATCAAGTGCTAACTGTTTATTGCTACCTAAGGGTTCAACATCCCAGTGTTGTATCAAGCTGTGTCCAGCTGAGCATTTTATTTGTTAAAAACAGGGGTTAAAAAATCCACTAGCCCGACGCCCGGGACTACAACATTTAGACCTCGGGCAACCAAAACTTGTAACTCAAAATGCCCGACGGACTAGTAACAAAAAATTCTTGGCGTTTCAAAAATTGAAAGGGGAAAATCTCCTCATCACTTTTCTTCTTATCCAATCAGATTCAACTACGTCATCCAGGATTCCCAGAATTTGAATTGATTTTGTACAAGTTTTAAAATAGAACAAATAACTCTGGGTGGATCTTGTACTTTTAATATCGATGTGTCAGTACAGGGGGTGGTATTGTACTTTGCTTATGCAACCTGATTTACCTCCTTCTGATTAATCTATTGCAATATAAATGTGAATCCCTTTTGACAGCAGAAACCTGACTTTTGTCAGATATAAATTTGAAATATGTGCTGATAATTCTTTTACACAAACTGTATCTGATAAAACCCCTCCAATCCTTTTACATAACCACGTATAGCAGTGGTCAAGACTTGTATCATCCCTGGATTTGGTCAACTCAGTATATCAGAATTTTCAGTGAATATTCAATTATCGATTAATTGAATTTATATGCTAATGGATTCTTTGCTGATATAAGTTTTAAATATCCAATTTGCAAAAATCTACTGTACAATGCCGTAAATGGATAAAAAATGTTAAGCTTATAGAATTCTTTGTTATTGCAGCAAACTCTGAATTTGTAAGGCATACTAGGGCTAGCAAGTCAGTTTTCTTGGGCTAGTAGTTCTTCCAACAGGGCTAATAAAATCTTGAAACCAATTAGCCCTGGGCTAGTGAGCTATAACAAAATTTCTTAACCCCTGTAAAAATGATTATAATACAGAAACTGTTTCCATACTTTGCTTACAAGGATCAAACGGGCGAAAAATGTTTTTCGAAATATAACTAAAGCCCCAATTAGAGAATGTTTAATTATTCAATATAAACTGGGACTATAGTACCAAATATAAATCAAACAACAAGGTTTATTCCTGTACTAGTTTTCGAATTATAATCAACTATTTGATTTAGGCGTTAAAACCTTTGGCGACCCCCAGTTAAAAGTCTACAACGTGATAAGTGGGCGTTACAGACAACCGCTCACCTAATCTGACCAAGTCAATTGATGAAATGGGAGTGCCAAGATATGGCCTAGTCCAAGCTGTTTTATTCTATTATTCTATTCTATTATGAACACAAGAACAGGCGACACATTTCAATGTCTCCACTCTTGTAAAAGAGAGTATACAAAATAGTTTCAATACTATAATACTTATTATTGTGAAAAAATTTCATGGGAAGAGTAGATATTTTCAATGTTTTTCATGTTTGAATTGTTTAAACTAGTCATTTAGGGGCTGTTTGGTTTGAGCCTAGACTCCGTATTGAAGGCTGTACTTTAACCTATAATTGTTAACTTTTCATACATAGAGTTTTCTCATTGGCACTCATACAACATCTTCGTATTTATAAACATGTCATATACATTGCTTTCTTTTGCAGGTGCATTGAAAAAAAGACCAAAAAGCACTTTTGATTTTATCACAGATATAAATTGGGCCTGCAATAAAAAACATGAAATTAGCACTGAGCTTCCTATAACAGTTGGAGAAGATACACATGTTAGGGATATTCAAGAACAGAGATCTGTACACAACACTGAGGTTCCTATAACAGTTGGAGAAGATACACATGTTAGGGATATTCAAGAACAGAGATCTGTACACAGCACTGAGCTTCCTATAACAGTTGGAGAAGATACACATGTTAGGGATATTCAAGAACAGAGATCTGTACACAGCACTGAGCTTCCTATAACAGTTGGAGAAGATACACATGTTAGGGATATTCAAGAACAGAGATCTGTACACAACACTGAGGTTCCTATAACAGTTGGAGAAGATACACATGTTAGGGATATTCAAGAACAGAGATCTGTACACAGCACTGAGCTTCCTATAACAGTTGGAGAAGATACACATGTTAGGGATATTCAAGAACAGAGATCTGTACACAGCACTGAGCTTCCTATAACAGTTGGAGAAGATACACATGTTAGGGATATTCAAGAACAGAGATCTGTACACAACACTGAGCTTCCTATAACAGTTGGAGAAGATACACATGTTAGGGATATTCAAGAACAGAGATCTGTACACAGCACTGAGCTTCCTATAACAGTTGGAGAAGATACACATGTTAGGGATATTCAAGAACAGAGATCTGAACACAACACTGAGGTTCCTATAACAAGTGGAGAAGATACACATGTTAGGGATATTTAAGAACAGAGATCTGAACACAACACTGAGGTTCCTATAACAGTTGGAGAAGATACACATGTTGGGGATATTCAAGAACAGAGATCTGAACACAACACTGAGGTTCCTATAACAGTTGGAGAAGATACACATGTTAGGGATATTCAAGAACAGAGATCTGAACACAACACTGAGGTTCCTATAACAGTTGGAGAAGATACACATGTTAGGGATATTCAAGAACAGAGATCTGTACACAACACTGAGCTTCCTATAACAAGTGGAGAAGATACACATGTTAGGGATATTCAAGAACAGAGATCTGTACACAACACTGAGGTTCCTATAACAGTTGGAGAAGATACACATGTTAGGGATATTCAAGAACAGAGATCTGAACACAACACTGAGGTTCCTATAACAAGTGGAGAAGATACACATGTTAGGGATATTCAAGAACAGAGATCTGAACACAACACTGAGGTTCCTATAACAGTTGGAGAAGATACACATGTTAGGGATATTCAAGAACAGAGATCTGTACACAACACTGAGCTTCCTATAACAAGTGGAGAAGATACACATGTTAGGGATATTCAAGAACAGAGATCTGTACACAACACTGAGGTTCCTATAACAGTTGGAGAAGATACACATGTTAGGGATATTCAAGAACAGAGATCTGTACACAACACTGAGGTTCCTATAACAGTTGGAGAAGATACACATGTTAGGGATATTCAAGAACAGAGATCTGAACACAACACTGAGGTTCCTATAACAGTTGGAGAAGATACACATGTTAGGGATATTCAAGAACAGAGATCTGAACACAACACTGAGGTTCCTATAACAAGTGGAGAAGATACACATGTTAGGGATATTCAAGAACAGAGATCTGTACACAGCACTGAGCTTCCTATAACAGTTGGAGAAGATACACATGTTAGGGATATTCAAGAACAGAGATCTGTACACAGCACTGAGGTTCCTATAACAGTTGGAGAAGATACACATGTTAGGGATATTCAAGAACAGAGATCTGTACACAACACTGAGGTTCCTATAACAGTTGGAGAAGATACACATGTTAGGGATATTCAAGAACAGAGATCTGAACACAACACTGAGGTTCCTATAACAGTTGGAGAAGATACACATGTTAGGGATATTCAAGAACAGAGATCTGAACACAACACTGAGGTTCCTATAACAGTTGGAGAAGATACACATGTTAGGGATATTCAAGAACAGAGATCTGTACACAACACTGAGGTTCCTATAACAGTTGTAGAAGATACACATGTTAGGGATATTCAAGAACAGAGATCTGAACACAACACTGAGGTTCCTATAACAGTTGGAGAAGATACACATGTTAGGGATATTCAAGAACAGAGATCTGTACACAACACTGAGGTTCCTATAACAGTTGTAGAAGATACACATGTTAGGGATATTCAAGAACAGAGATCTGAACACAACACTGAGCTTCCTATAACAGTTGGAGAAGATACACATGTTAGGGATATTCAAGAACAGAGATCTGTACACAACACTGAGGTTCCTATAACAGTTGTAGAAGATACACATGTTAGGGATATTCAAGAACAGAGATCTGAACACAACACTGAGGTTCCTATAACAGTTGGAGAAGATACACATGTTAGGGATATTCAAGAACAGAGATCTGTACACAACACTGAGCTTCCTAAAGGGGGAAATGTATATACCTTTTCTCTTGGAGAAATGCAAAATTTAGTCCAGCAGTTGACAAAGCAGACAGAAGATGAAGAATCTGATACTCCTTCTTCTACTGTTGTTTTTATTGAGGAACAAGAACATGGTATTTTTAAGTTTACAGAAATCAAACCAATATCAATGTTTAAAGGTGAAACGAAAGGACCAACAGATGATAATCATGAAGTGGTTTATGAGGCAGAAGCTGTGATAGAAACAGAAACTTTTGCAAAGGATGAGATACAGGTAAAATATAAGATCAAAAATGTTTATGCAGTTATGGTTCCTCTAATGAAACTTAATGACTACAAGTATGAAATTAAACAAACTTGAGTTATAAGCCATACAGTAAACTTCCCATCATTAATTTTCCACCTTTATCCTTATATTTCAAAAATATTGTACATATATTGGAATTGTGCACCTGTCATTATCATGCTTTTGGAACTATAACAGGATCCCTCCCCTCCTTTTTTCAAGACTGTAAACATAGACATTCAAGATTTTGTGTAAACTAAGTTTTTTCAACTTAAATCCCTTAAAATTTATACAAAATTATACACATATTGTAATGGTGCTCCCTTCTATTACCATCGTGTATTGACGTGATTGACTTGTTTGTGGACTTTTCTCATTCATCCAGACATAGAAACTTTGTCATTCTTTCAAATTTTGATATTTCCTAGAACTTGCAGGAAAGCACAAGTTTTAATCTGTAATGTCTTTGATTAAAATTTCAAGTCGGTTTAATATGAACTTTTTGTGATAGATCAATGATGTTTTCTATCAAGTTGCATTACTACCAGTACATATCAGTTTGATGACCATTTTTTTTGGACATCTTATTTACAGACTCTGCTTTGTAGGAAATCATTGGACATGATGTCATGGATGTAGAAGATGGGAAAAAATGTAAAAAGAGAAGATGGAAGAGAATTAGGTACATTATGCATAAATATATACACATGTGTGAACGAATTTAAATGTCAAACGATTTTTTTTGTGGATCTAAACAACAAGGCAGTGAAACACTTTAAATTATCTTTATTTTTCGGATCAGTTAACCCCTTTAGCGATCTGGAAACCAAGGCATGGAAAAATTACCACAATGTTTTTAGGCCTTTTTGTGAATTATTTCTAATTCAGATCAATGCAAAGAAATCTAAAAGATAAATGGTGTAAATAAGAATTTGATTCTAAACTTTATTTTATCATAAATTATTAATTTTTACGCAAAAAATCTACTTTTTTCATATAAATAAGAAGATGTGGTATGAGTGCCAATGAGACAACTTTCCATCCAAGTAACAGTGTATTTTAAGTTAACAATTATAGGTCAAAGTACAACCTTCAACATGGATCCTTGGCTCGCACCGAAGAGCAAGCTATGAAGGGCCCCAAAATGACCAGTGTAAAACAATTCAAACAGGAAAACCAATGGTCTCATCTATATAAAAAAAGAGAAATGAAAAAACATGTATGAACCACCTCCAACAAGCTTAAATTAAAATATAATAATTTTGTTGTTGGGAGTACAGATTTAGAGGTGAAAATGTATTGTCTATATATCTGTGGAAGTCATATAATGATTTTGTTGTTCAGAGTAAGATGGCGGAAGTGAAAATTTATCGCAATACTAAATACTTAAATTAAAAAGTTTTTAGTTAGTTTTCTACAGGTACAACCAAATTTACTAATCAAATTTTTGTATCTATGAAAGAATTTAGTAAAAGTTTTAGTAATTTATGGTATAAACGAAATCCCTGACTTGATAATATTTGTATATATCTCAATATAATCAAATTTACTATTAAAGTTTAAAAAAAAGCATTTACCGCATGAAAGAATTGTACATTCATTAACTGGTGCCAGATCACGCGACGAAACTTAACATTGATATTTTTCTGATTACGACATTTTACACCATAAGCCTGGAAATTTCACATATATATATATGACCATGATGGCACACAGGATAGATAAGGGATTTAAACATGTTTGATTTGAGTAAATTATTATTAAAAGGCCATTCAACCAGTCATATGAAAAATTCTTGCGAAATAGTATATTCCAGTCTGTATTTTGAGTGACAAAATTTTAAAAGTCCAGTATTGTACGAAATTTATATTCACATTTTTTTTTTATAACACTTAATTTGTTTTGAAGGTACACAGATTCTGATATGGAAGTTGATGATCCTCCAGCTGAAGATATCAAAAGAACGAAAGTCAGTAATGAGACATGTGAGATTGATAACAACAGTGATAACAACAGTGAGACAAGTGAACAATATCCTGTGCTCCCAAAGCTGCAGTGCTCAGTTGGCAAAATTGAAATGAGTTCAGAGGATTCTGAAGACGACTTAATAGATGAAGATATCATAAGAGATGTTAAACACAAGGAACTTTATATCACTGGTGTGAAAAAAAATGAATTTACTAAAATGGGTAAAATGAAGAAAACAGACAGGGTATATAATTCCCACCACCCCTGTCCATTTTGTGGCATAATGCAGACTAATTTTTCCCACCATATATTGTCTACTAAACATATGGAAGAACAAGAAGTTAAAGAAATTATAAAACTAGATATTTCAAACAGTAGTTCTGAGGAAAAAAAGAAAATTATGAAAGATAGAAAAAGAATGATTGATCTGTTGAGATTAAAAGGATGTCATCAACATAACATGAAAGTCAATCAAAGTAAAACCGGAGAAATCATATTGGCCCGTAGAATTTTAACGTCCGAATCTTTTGACATTGAAAAGTATGGAGCGTGTCCATCATGTCTTGGGTGGTTTTTGATTTCAAATTTTCAAAGGCATCAATCAAATTGTCTTGGTAATTCTACTAGAACGAAACAAAGTAAGGCTAGTTTGGTAACCCAGTCTCAGATAATATCTAGAAGAATTTCAGATGAGGCTAGTCCTGCTTTAGTCAGAGAGGTCTTTAGTATAATGACCATAGATGAAGTCTCAAAGGTTGCAAAAAATGACAAACTAATTATATCATTAGGAAATCAATGGATGCTGTCTAACATGGGCAATCGTATAATGAGGAAATACTATACATCTTCTGTGATGAGATTGGCAGCCAAGCTTCTGACTTCTTTAAGAAGCATCACAGGTTTGAAGGAACATTCAATGGAGCAGTTCATAGAAGCAAAATATTATGAATATTTTGCCAAAGCTGCATTGATTTGTAGTAAACAAGTTGTAAATGATGAAGAAGATTTGAATAGCCCAAGCAATGCAATAAAACTTGGATATGACATAAAACGTATGGCTTCTGCAAAACTTGGTGAAGCTTTAGTGGAAGGTGATGATCTAAAGAAATCCCAAGCAGAAAACTTTTTAACACTAGTGAATATGAGTTGGAGCTTGAAAGTGACAAAACTAGCAAGAATGGTTCTAGCAGAAAGAAATTTTAATATTATTAAGCAACTTCCTCTACCTGAAGACATTCAAAAAATGGTTTCTTTTATGGTGGAAGAGCTTAATAAATTGGACTTGCAGGATGTTGCATACAAGATATTTAGAAAGGCTGCTGTTCTTGCTTTAGCTAGGATTACATTGTATAATAGAAGAAGATGTCATGAAGTTCAAGCTTTAAAGTGAGTATATAATATAGTTCAGACTATTCCAAAATTGGTTGTAAAATGGGAAGGGGTCTGTTCAAAGGCTTTTCTTATAAAATTTGATCAGTCCAATTATTTTAGAAAGATAGCCTGGTAAAATAGGAATAGGACAGTTATAGGAAATAATGAAATAAAAATTAAATGCATTACAGGGTTAAATAATAAAAAGTGCCATCTAGCTCCCTCCTCTCCGTAAAATCTATTTCTTGAACAGCTGTAACCATAGAAATAAATAAGATAAGGAGCTGTGGTTTATTGCCAATGTGAGACGACTATCCAATAAAGACCAAATGGCATATGGATGAAAACAACAACAGATTATATTTATAACCATATGA
The DNA here is from genome assembly GCF_963676685.1 of Mytilus edulis. NCBI lineage: Eukaryota > Metazoa > Mollusca > Bivalvia > Mytilida > Mytilidae > Mytilus > Mytilus edulis. The sequence continues at coordinate 26,813,829 of NC_092354.1, forward strand.
CCTTCAACAATGAGTTAAACTAACCTATGCACATGTACCTTGTAGTCTGCCAAAAATCCATATGAACACAAAATGTTGATCAATTCTAAAAAGAAAATGGCCTGATTTATTTTATAAAAAAAGTTATTAAAGTAAAACAATTCAACAGACAGTAACCTATGACACATGTATGACAAGCACTTTAAACATCAGAAAAAATACAACAAAACCTAGGGTGCTCCTAGAAGGTAGGCATAAATTTTTTGATTAGACAATCTAAATAGAAATAATTCATCATTTTTGCCTTGCCCCCGACACAGTATGCAAGACAGGTATAACTATCAAGTGGTGGCGTAAACTACATGTATTTATATAAAGCATATTACAGAAGGTAGAAGACCTGGATGCTTCATATCTTGTCTGCAGATACCTTATGTTACAAAGTTTTGGCCTGTAATATTTGCAAAGTCCTTGACCTCATTTTCATGGTTCAGCAACTGCTTGAACAAAAAAAAATTTTGTAATGGGAATTTCTCACTTTTTATGAGTAATATTTGGTGTATGAGTTCTTTGCAACGTCTACATTTCCTTCACACATGATTCTTCTGACCTCCACCTAATTTCATGGATCAGTGATCAAGGTTAAAGTTACATAATTAGGTCCATTTCTCAAATACTATAAACAGTAGGATAACTTATTCTATATGCGGTGTTTGGAATGACTGTAATCTAATAACATGTCTGTCTGGCAGGTTCCATCAGACCTTGACCTCATTTTTATGGTTCATTGGTCAATGTTAAGTTTTTGTATTTTGATCTGTTTTTCAGCAGTAGGTCAACTATATTTGGTATATGGAATGATTGTAAGGTACATGTATACATGTCTGTCTGGCAGGTATTATCTGACCTTGACCTCATTTTCATTGTACATTGGTCAACATGGTCAATGTTAAGTTTTTGTGTTTCGTTCAGTTTTTTCAAGTACTATAAGTTAAAGGTCAACTATATTTAGTTAATGATAATGTTATGTTTATGTGATACTTGTTGTAAAACCTTCATGTTACAGACTTTCAATATAAATTCAATGATAAGTAAAAAAGGCGAGACATTTTAGCCTGTGCATTCCTGTTCTATTGTAAATGTATGGATTTTCTTAATACTCTACCATTGTCTACTGGGACTTCATTTAGTAAAATTATTTTATGATTTCATTATCAAATTTCTGTCACTACCATTCAGAGTAGAAAAAATAGCTGGAGTTTAAATGTTTCAATCCCTGATGTTTGGGCTTGTCCCCTTAATTTTTGGTAGATAGGTAGAAACTAATATAAATATTTTAAGGTTTTCATAGCCTGGACTATCTATGAAATATATAACTTTCTTCCAAATATTTCCTGCTTACAACATGTACAATGTTATAGCCTAATAGGTCTTAAAACTTACAAATGCCTAGTTGGTAACTTTATACAACTGAATATCCAGCTAATAGAAATTGTTCTTAAATTTCAGTTTATCGGATTACAGGAGGAGAAAAAGTACCCCAGATGAAGTGGCTTTGCAAATGAGCCATGAGCTCACAGAGTTTGAAAAGGAGCTTCTTAACACGCAGGAGGTGGTAATGATTCGAGGGAAGGTATGCTGTTAAAACAAAATTAATCATATATAAAAATAAGAAGATACATTGGTATGATTGCTAATGAGACAACTCTCCACCAGAGACCAAATGACGTTGAAGTTGAACACTAAAAAGCAATCACTGCACAGCCTTCAAAAATAAACGAAAACCTATACAGCAAAGTAAGCTATGAACAAAATCACAAACGTAAAATAATTAAAAAAAACTAATATTTTACTAACAACTTGATTTATGTACAAAACAATAAACGAAAAACAAATATGATATACAGCAACAAATAACAACCACTGAGTTACAGACTCCCAACTTGGGACAGTGGTGTAACAGTAAGATATCAGAACAAACTATTAAAATCAGTTGAAAAGGGCTTAACTCATCAGATCAATACCATTTGATTAAATAGGAAATTTTTTTATTATTTTGTGGTGAAGTCTTGTCTTCTTATTATAAAGGGTGGCAAGGCGGTTCCGGTTATTATCCCAAAGGATGCTGTAAATGTGTTGGAATACCTGTCAAATGACTCTATTAGACTCAAAGTTGGAATACCTCCTTCGAAATATTTGTTTGCTAATTCCAGTAAGTATACTATTTATCATGCACCAAGTAGCATATTTTGTTTATTTCATAATAAACAATACCTGCTTAATAATTGTTTGTTTCTAATTTGTGTATATACATAATTATGTACAGTCCTGTCAAGCAAATTTACGCAAAGTAGTGTAAAGAAATGGACAATCCCGAGGATGGCACATAACAACTGAGCAATAATGTTTGGGACTTATATTAAACATTATGGAAATATTTTTAGTAAGCCGAAATATATATTTATTTTTTATGTCTTGTAAGATATTTTTTTTCTTTACCGTTTTTCAACATTTGCGTCTGGAAAGTAGAAAGGATTAACTGAATGGTTAAATTTAAATCCATTATGAAAAGTCTTTAAATTAAATCGATAAAGGAAATTATTGCCTAGTTACAAACACTACCAGGGATAATCCACAATGTGCATCTGTATTACTCCTGTTGTTATTGCTACTCAAATTTGGGCAAAGTCTGATTGATAAGGGACAGTCTATCATTTATCATGTACTATCAAATACACAAAAGTCATCCTAGAAGCCAATGAGCATGTGATTCGGTCATAATTGTGATGTTAACATAATTGAAAATCATTTTTCATCCATAAAATCATCAATGTTACTAGTAACTAATTATTTATAATGAAAATAGTTCAACTGACAGATTTTATAAATATCAACATAATTCATAAAATTCTGAGTGGGTACACAGAGGTGTTAAAGTTAACAATTATCAAGCCATTAAACCTTGTTATACAATGTACCAACAATTGGACATTATACTGCCCAAATGAATACATGTACACAAACAGATCATGTACATGTATAAATATACATGTATGTAGCTATTAAATACCTGAAAATGTCAAGTTGAGGTCACAGTAAACCATTAAAAAAAGAATTTCACAGTTGTAAGAAATATTTACATTATTGAAAAAATAATATTTTATTGCATTATCAATATCAAAACCATCCTTTCAAAATATGTATAGATTAACGAAATTGAAAAATTGTTGTCTATTCCACCCACAATATAATATCTTGAGATTTTTTTTAATAAAAAAAGTTTTTGGTATTTTGTCCTGTTTTTCAGACTCTTCCAGCAAAATTTGGACAACTCCTAAACTGAATAGCTTGAAGCAATTCAGGGATCTCCATGGATGATAATTTAAAACCATTTTGGTTGATATTGAATAATGAAACAAAAATTGTTACCATTAATATTGGAATTATTTGCTATTGAATACAGCTTTTTTGCAGATGCAGGTGTTTTTAGGGGCTATGATGCCATTGGTGCTGTAAAAAAGGAAGCAGGATTAAAGTTGCCAAACCTTGTTAAAACGTCTAACATGAGGAAGTATATGGCAACAATGATGCAGGTATTAAAACATGATTATAAAAAAATTGATTATTTAGTTTTTTTAACAATTCAATTTTTAAGTAATTTCAATCATAAAATTTAATCCTATCAATCTGACAAATGTGCTTCGGGCAGTTGTAACCCATTTATAGATTTTTTTTATTTTGAATTTAGTATAGACCTAAACAATAGGACAATCCCTTTCTTAGAACACGAATAACATTCATGCTTCACAACTCAAATCAAATCCTACCATTTCATTAGGCGAGTGTGCTTTGCTATATTCTAAGGTGACAAGTGACACCATTTTACCACACAATTTCATTATAGAATACAACAGCTTATTAATTAGTCAATTGTTGCTGATAGCTAAATAATGAGGTGTTTTGCTTTTGCGCCAATTGACATTTCATTTGCGCCAAAATAAAATCTCTCATTTGCACCAATTTTACAGGTAAATAGTAATATATTAAATATATGAAACATAGACTAAGTAGAATCGAATAAGATTTGTATTGCATTAATTCATCACAATTCAGTTTCATTAATATTTTTAAACGTATTTGCAAAATATTAAAACATCTTCATAAAAAGCAAGGCAATAAACACTGGTTTAAATTATGATAAAAGGAGTTTGCAAAATGTTAAATATTATTCATATTAATCAAAGCACTATAAAAAATGGTCAGTTCCTTTAAAGCTTAAAACCACAATAAAAACTCAATTTTTTAAAGTAAAAATAACAGGTCTGATCTAGCTCAAAATTAATAGGCTTGCAACTGTCCTTATATAATCTAGACGGGGAAAATTCGCATCCAAGGTACATTCCATATTTTTCTAAAAGATAGCATTTTATTTCTTTCTCCAATCTCCAAACGACAGCTGTGTGTGGTCATCAAATATAATAGTAACTATTTTTTTCCTCTTCCTTTTCGACTGTATGATATCCATTTTTCAAATAAAACATATGAACATCCCACAAATATTTAACAAACTGACTTAGTTTTGTATAAGAATGAAAATACACTCACATAATAATTAACCAGGGGATATTATTTAAAAAAAAAAAGATATGAGCCTCACATTCAAAATTCAATTTATATTTCAATTTTCATTTTATAATTTACCTGTCATGCCTGTAATTTTAACTTTTTCAAATAATTTCCCTGTAAATTGGCGCAAAAGAAATATTTATATTTTGGCGCAAATGAAATACAACATTGTGGCGCAAATGAAATACTACGACTCTTAAGAATTGGCGCAAAAGCAATACGCCCAAATAATGCTATCAGCTAATTATTGATTTTATGTCAGAATCATAACATGTGACTAGATCAAGATAAAATCTGAGCTGTCTGATCAGGGACAAAGGAAACTTTAAAAAAAATAATAAACAAGATGGTAGTAGTCAAACTCATATGTTTCCATCCACACAATTAAGCTTTTTTCCAAATTGGGACAGCCAATTAAAACCCTGGATGAATGCAGGGTTTGACATTAAGGGCTGTCCAATTGCTCGGGACTAGCAAATATCATCATCTGGCGAGTAAAAGCTTCAGTGTACTTGTCTGATGGGCATGTAAAAATAAAAGTTAAAATATAAAGATCTGATTTCAGTAAATTCTCTTTTTATAAATAAATCATGTCAATCAGCCCTGACATTATTAACAAATTTACACACTTTAAGTATTTTCCCTTTCTAACTATAGACATTTAAAAAATATTTGCCAATCAGATTATTTATTCAGTTGAATCAGTCGGATAAGACCTTAGTAGCTGTTGTAAGAAAACTATCCAGGACACAATATATATTTTAGTTTACCTTAATCTCATCAATTTTAAAACATTGAACAAAAATGAAATTAGGGAAAATAAAAAATACAGTATGTGGCCAAAAGTATTCGTCACTTTTCTTTTTTGCTATATATTTCATATCTTTTTTTTTTCTTTTTGGGCTGCTTGTTTGTTATCTATATCAACCACACTTGTAATAAAATGCATTAGTATTAAAAAAAACCAACATACTATAGATTCTTTATCTACGTATTCTTTAAGAACTTAAATAGTTCTCGTTTAACTTTTTTTTTTTTTATCTCATTGTTTGTATTGTATTATGAAAAAATTATTGATGTTGTAATGTTTATGCCCTTTGGGGCCCATAATTGGAAATAAAAATATCTTATCTTATCTTATCTATATATATAAAAACGCATTTTTTCAAAAAAATATTTTGAAGGCATTCATTGTTAGATTTTAATGAACTTGGCACAAAAAGTTATTTGGTAATGATATTGCTGTTAATTGCATTTCTTTTCTCTTGATATGAACATGTGTTATATTTTTTAATAATTTTATTTAGGTAATATATAGCAAGTTTGTTAACAAAATTATAACTAAATAAACAAATATGCATGTGCAGTTCCGCTTCTTTTGGTGCCAAGTTTATTAAAATCCGACCGCAAATGACCCAACAATATTTTTTTGAAAAATTGTAGTTTTGTATGAATATATAGTGCAAAATAACAAGTGACGAAACTTTTGGCCACATACTGTAACTGTATAAATAAACTTTAAACCTAATATATTTATTTATCATCCTTTTCCATGTTTTTTTAAGTTTTTTTGGGTAAAAAAATAAAAGAGCACAGTCCATGGAGCAACACTTTCAGAAATCAGCTACATTTCATTATATTTGGAATTGTATTTGAATGATTGTATGTTTAATGGCCCTCTTTGGCCCTAAATAAAAAGTTTATTATTCTAAAATGGAAAGTTTTTCATTTTGATGGATATATCGATGCAAAACTGAACTAGTTTGATTTTTTCCCCCGCTTTTTCTTACTGATTTGAAAATAACAAATTTTAAAATTTGCATGTTTTTCTTGGAATTGGATGGAAACTTCAGAAATAGGGGTCATAGTGTGACCTTTTCGACCATGCTCCTTTCTTAAGCAAGAACAAATTTTTGACATGTGGTTTTAAGTTTCGGACAAGTAGTATATCATGGTTACTTGCCTAGTTTCATAAAATTTGCACACATCATAAAAATTTTAACAATGATCACCAATTTGACTAAAATTCTCATATTTGATTTATAACATGCTAGAAATATATCCAAATTATGTAAAGTCCAAAAACAAAAAATAGCAATGCATGACTGCCGACAATCTTACCACCTGATATAAATGTAAATACAAATAAACAGACAAGCACATACTAATGTGTAATACCGATTTTCTAGGTGTGATAGATTAAAAGTTGTAAATCAATGTTTTACATGTATACTAATACATTTTTATGGGTCAAATCAGTTGATGAAATGGTTTTTAATGGCAGCACCCTTGTTTCACTTTTTAAATGTTGACAATTCTTTTCTTTTTAATAACTGAACACGTTTAGCACATGTGTAAACAGGGGTTAATTTTAAGGTTGCACAAATATGATTTAAATGAGTTGAATTAGCGACTTGCCAACTAATAATACATTTTAAGCTTATATTGACAAAACCATGAAAACAGAACCAAATCTTATTTTAATAATTTTCTTTAAAATGTTTGAATCCTATTTTAATTTAAGTTGTAATCTTAGCTTATTTATGATAATATTTTAGATACCTTTTATACTATATTTGGCCAATTCTTTGAAAGATTAAAATTTAAGTTTCAATTCTTCTCTCCATCAATACCTCATCAAAAACAAAATGTAAATGTGGCAAAAATACTGCCACAAGATCTTAAATGTATAAAGAAAACTTGCTAAGTGGAAAAATTGTGCTTGGACACTAATAATGCAAACAATATTAGTTTAAGGTAGATCATAAGTAAATATTTTTTGAGACAGAATTTTCTTATACTTAGCCAGAATGAAGATTTTTATATGCTCTTTTCAAATATATAATAAAAAGGAGGGGTCACCGTGCTATTTTTCAAGCTATAAGTCGTTGTAAATTACCGAAATTTGGTTAGATTGTTCATGGGAAAACACATTTGTGTGCATAAAAAAAAATCTACGAGATAGAATTTTGAAAAAAATTGTGAAAAGATAGGTTTTGTAATATGTTTTAAGAAAATAAAAAGAAAAAATGGTGTCACCGAACTTGTTTTCTTGCTACAAGTAAAAAGAAAAAAATTCCCTATCTGTCCAATATAAATTTTTTACTAAAAGAGTTATCTTCCCTTAAATGGCTTGTTTGAAAAAAATGATTCTAAAAGCAAGAAAAATTATATTTGTTTAAATATTTTGGATTATACAATAAATTGCCAAGTTTTCTTTATATTTTTAAACAGTCTAACCATTAAATTGCAAATCCGTCTTCAAATTTGCAGATTAATCCAAATAACTAGACCGATTTTTTACTGTGATTGTTCAATCTAAGATGACGGTATACCATGAATCTACCTTAAAATAGACAATATTAAGTTGAGGGCCACTGGCAAATTTCGGCCAAATTCTGATGTCAGCATTGTCATGATTGTAGAGAAATGTAAAGGTGTGTGTTAAAATATATTTCTGTTTTGTTTCAGTCATTGGACATAACAGAAAACCAACGTCAATGGATCCTAGATCACCTAGGGCATACTATGGATGTCCATAGGGTCCATTATAGGCAAACAAGTGATTTAATAGAAAGGGTTCATGTATCAAAACTTTTGTTAATCCAAGACTTTGGCAAGGTGAAAGATTTTGTTGGCAAAAAATTGGAGGATATTCAACTACAAGGTAATTTTCAGATAAACTCTATGCAATTTTAGTAGACCAAAGGGAGTAAGTTCCCTCACTACTGTCAAAATGACTGTCAATATATCTGTATTTAGTAAATTTCCATAAGAATATCAACATTCATGTATCGCTGTAAATCATTTGAAATAAAATAATGAAAAGTCTGACACAAGGCCTTTTTAATGCATCAAAGAAACCCATCTCCTGATTCTTACTATAATTAGATACAAGTGCTAGAAATTAAGATTGTATATGTAGACACTTGGTTTTGTCTGGTCTTTAAGATTAAAGATGGACGTTATATGTATATGGGCAAGATTTCAGTAATGCAGCAAATAGTGTGACGTTGAAATTGATAACTTTTATTCATTTTAAGAATGAGAGTGAACCAACTTTATTCATTTTGTAAAATAGAGGGCAAAAGACACCAATGGGTCATTCAAAACTCACAAGTTGATTAAAAACTGACCTAGCAATTGCAAAAAATGTAAAACAACGAAAAGGCCAAAAGTTCCACAAAACACTGATAAAAAAATAAAGATTGAGGAACAGAAATCTCACCCAGAAACGGGTTATCCGTTAATCTTGGGTGCTCCTGTAAAATAAGTTTCTAAATTTAGCCGTCTATTTTGATATTCTAAACAAGAGTTAGTGTTAAAGAAAATTAAAATAATATTATTTTGATTGTTCACCTCTCATTTACTGTATTTGTACTTATTTTCGCGGTGAATTTATTTTCACAGATTTTGCGGTAGGTATATTTTCCCGAAAATAGATACATGCGAACATGAATTTATACAGTTACCAAGTTTTGTGATAATAAGTACACAATTTATACAGTTACCATATAAATCACTTTTGGAAATTCCATGAAATAAAGTAATCAGCAATACCAAGTTTGTGATAATAAGTACACACGAAAAAAAGTACATGTACGGTTATTACAAAGGTTTCAAATTTTGCAGTGGCTTGAAGTGATATTTAGAAGTATATTCTAAAAACTATGTTTGAAAAAGTAATAATGTTTTGTTGCTGAAATTTTGTTTAATATATCATCTCTAATTCTTACTTGATTTATATCGATCCTGGCCTGTTGATTATATTTAATTAATCAACGTGTGGTTAGTTTGATCTCAGTTCTTCATTGGTTAAATTTGTTTATGACGTCTTATGAATTTTCTTGCTTTTCTCTGAAATTCCTATTGTGACGTTATGAAAAAAGGTGACCATGCCTCATGACTTCACGTAGAAAGAAAACATCTTTTTGCAAGTCGTTCGAAAAGAAGAATTAAGATTGTCTGCAAAAATCATTAGAGAAACAGATTCCACCACCAAATCTCGTGTAATATAATATTTATCCACTCTCGACAGAAAATTTAAATGTCTTGAATGGATAAATATCAAATCAGTGGTAGAATCTATATGTATATGGTCTGATCTTTTAAGATTGAAAAGTGCCAATCTAAAAAAACTTATGACATTTATGATCTCAGTTCTTCATTGGTTAAATTTGTTTATGACGTCAAATTTTCTTGCTTTTCTCTAAAATTCTTATTGTGACGTTATGAAAAAAGGTGACCATGCCTCATGACTTCACGTAGAAAGAAAACATCTTTTTGCAAGTCGTTCGAAAAGAAGAATTAAGATTGTCTGCAAAAATCATTAGAGAAACAGATTCCACCACCAAATCTTGTGTAATATAATATTTATCCACTCTCGACAGAAAATTTAAATGTCATGAATGGATAAATATCGAATCAGTGGTAGAATCTATATGTATATTATCTGATCTTTTAAGATTGAAAAGTGCCAATCTCAAAAAATTTGTGACATTTATGTAAAATGGTCAGTACATCAATTCTGTCAAAATGTGAGCAAGTATGTGTTCATTACACCCAATATTTTGGCCATCAATTTTGAAAAGCTGTAATGTCATATCAATGCTGTACCAATGGAAATGATAATAATGAAACTTTTTTTTCTGCAGATATTGTACCGCAAAAAAAAGACATATCAGCAGTAAGTGAAGATGATGCAGATATAGATACACCAAACACAGGAATTGATAATATAGCAGAGGACTTTATTCCAGAATTGCATGACGATGAAGTTGATGCTGATTTCAGCATTCCAATTCAAGAACATAGACCTGGTATGAATGTAAAAGTTTTCATATGAACTGATTGATAATTTTATGTAAAACCCTTATTTGTTATCCGATTTCAAAGGATGTTATTCATTGTGTTTGTCAGAAAATTCTGTATTATACGCTTTATGGTTAAACCTATAGTTTAATTTTGTGTAACTGTTTTAGAAAGGTGAATTGAGAAGATCTTATTTCCCTTGAATGTATCAATATTGAAAAACAAATGGCCTTTTTGGGGGGTTAGAAAATTAAGCAATCAAAAGCTCACAATATGTTTAAACCAAAAGTTAAATTATATAATATATCTCCAAATTAAAATTTCCTATTAACTTAAAAAGCCTATTGATTTTTGTTTGTCTTTTCAAATATAAGGAAAATTTTGTAGCCCAGTTTTTATAGATGCTTATATAACTTGTGAACGTATTTGGTTCTCTTAACTGTTTCATGCTCTACATAGAAAACAAATCGGGTGATAGTCAATTGAATGTTAAAGTAATACTTTTATGGAATTCATATTCATACTTTCAGATAAAAAGAAATCTAGAAAAGACAAAGTTCAACGCCAAAAATGGTCAGAGGATGATGTCCAGGAACTAGAAGACCTGTTTTCAGTTAATCTTAAAAAACTGAAATGTCCAAAACAAGCTGAAATTGAAAAAAAAATTTCAATTAGTAAAAAAAATGGTGGTCTTATCCACAAAAGAAAGCGTGATAACATCAAGAAGAAAGTCAGCAATATGATTCAAAAACTCAAAACCGTTGATAATGGTTAATATTGAAAATTATTTTACAGGACAAATATAAATAAAAATAAATATTGGCTCACCTGAGGTTAATAAACTTGTCTTTTTTATCGCTGACATAGGGTAGGTTAGACTGTTTTTTTATTATTTGTTGGTTGCATATTTTAATATGAAATTTTGTAATTTTGTCTGAGAAGGAAATAAAATTCCTAAGATATAATTATGAATACATTTACTGTTTATTTAAACAATATTGTAAACCTGGAAGCAACAAGAAAATCTCTTTGAATAAAGCTTCATATTTTAGAAGGTTTTTCGAGCTGGATAATCCATATTTGGTACATGTGAACTTGACCTCATTTTCATGGTTTAATGACAATTTAAAAATTCTGAGTTAAAATTGGTAATAGGACAGCTATTTGGTAATAAATTAATTGCTTAATATATGTGTCTGTCAGACTAGGTTAACTTGACCTTTACCACATTTCAGGAATCAGTGATTAAGTGAGTTAATATGACTATGGCCCTAGATTTTGTGCTGGGCTACTTAAATTTTGATAAAATTTGGTTCAAAATACAAACGCAATTAGGAACAATTTTGTCTGTGCTACCAACTTGAATTTCCCAAGTTTTATCCCTGCTAGATCCATTTCTCATGTATTTTAAGCAATAGATCAACTGTAGTAGGTGTATAGAATGATTGTTAAGAATACATCTCTTATCTGACAGGGTTGATCTTGACATTAACCTTATTTTCATGGATAATTGATAATATTAAATTTTCTATTTTACTTGAAGCAAAACTTTTTATATATAATTCAGTTAAAGATCTTCGCTACACTTGTTTTGACTTTTTGTCTGATATTTGAATCCTCTAGTTTTATCCATATAGTGCCACTTCTTGATTTATTTTATTACATTTGGTTTTAAAAGCCATTTTTGAAAATCTTATACAATCCTTGTTATTTTTTAATTTGTTTTTAAGAAAAGGTTCACAATGTTAAATGCATGAAAAATCTTAAATTTCCCTACAAATGTCCTATTGGTTATTTCTCTAAACAAGGACAAAGACATTTCATTTTTTATGCTTTTCAAGATCCGTTATTTATATTCTATCAGTTTATAGTCTTTTAATAAAATCTTGTTATTTTGATACATAGGAGCTAATTCCGATCATCCTTAAATCAGTTTAGCAGACCAAACATTTCAGCATGTGCACTCTTAGTTATTTTTGTGTTTATGTATAGATTTATTTTTATTTGATGATGGGCTTTATGGGATTAAATTTGTACAGGCATTTTTTTTTGTGAGACTTGGCAACAGTTAAAATTATTGTTTATTTTACTACTCTGAGAAAAAACTCAAAAGAATTTGTCATAAAGTGAAGATTTATTATACATGTATTTTTTTTGTCTTGTCTACTGAGATTGACATTATATGTATATTTTGTTTTATAATATCTGCTACACGTAATTGCTGAAGACAGGGCATTAGTGTGTACAGTTATGGTAGTAGAAATGTTTTTCAAACTTGTTTATGTGTGAAATTTATTCATCCATTTGGGACAGATGCCACATGATGTAAAATTACTGCATCTTTTATCAAGGACCTTATGCCAAAGTAACTTTATGGAAACTACTGTTACTAATTTGAGAAACTAATATTTGCAATTTGGACATTCATGGTACCGACATATTTTTGATTTTTTTTAATTGAAAAACAAAACTATAGAATGGATATGTGTACTCATTTTCAATATTACCCTGTAAACAAGAAAGTATTCAATTATGAAAAATAATGGTTCCCTTTGAACAACTGGGCCCAGTGTGAGAAGTTACCACAATTAATTTTCAGATCCATAGATCAAATAGACAGGAGGTACAGTTATTGTTTTTGGTAAACTTGTCAAAATTAGATTTATACCACAACTAAAAAAAATCTTTGAAAATTTGACTGAAATAATTGAGGTTATTAGAAATTCTAAGGTGACTTGTTCAAGCTTATAATGTTACAAATAAGTTACTCCTGTTGTCCTAATGGTGTTAAATGTCTAAAATACTGTATGGGATTATTTTTATTTCCCAGTTTACTTGTCTCAAACTATAATATCTGAGTATTTTGGTATGCAAATAATAAATATGTTTGCCTGTAATATGTTTATTCACTGTGACATTGCCAATTTTCATCACAGTAACAATCCACATAATATCTTCTCTCAAAATCAAAAATGATCTAATGATTTCTATAGCAAGTAGGGACCAGTTCTTTAAAATTTGCACTAATTATTTCTGTGTAATTTGTTTTCATTGCAACACCAAATTATAGAATGACTGTCAATAATTGTTTAAAGAAATTGTGTACACATTTTCAGTCTTGTTCTGTGTACAAGACCGTATTTAATTTTCCTAAAAGGAAATGTGAGCTTTTGCCATCACTTGGCGTCCGTCGTCGTCGTAAACTATTTCAAAGATCTTCTCCTCTGAAACTACTGAACCAATTCCAACCAAACTCTAGCTGAATGATCCTTAGGGTATCTAGATTAAAGTTTGTGTTTTATTTTCCATTTCGTCAAAAAACATGGCCGCCATGGCTAAAAATAGAACATAGGGGTAAAATGCAGTTTTTGGCTTATATCTCAAAAACTAAAGCATTTAGAGCAAATCTGACAAGGGGTAAAATTGTTCATTAGGTCAAGATCTATCAGCCTCAAAATTTTCAGATAAATCGAACAACCCATTGTTGGGTTGCTGCCACTTAATTGGTAATTTTAAGGAAATTTTGCAGTTTTTGGTCAGTATCTTGAATATGATTATAGATAAAGATAAACTGTAAACAGCAAAAATGATCATCAAAGTAAGATCTACAAATCAAAATTGTCAATTGACCCCTTAAGGAGTTATTGTCCTTTAATGACAAATTTACACAATTTGTTCATCATATTTGCTAACTTTAAAAAATCTTCATCTCTGAAACTACTGAACCAAATTCAATCAAACTTACACTTAATGATCATTAAGGTGTCTAGAATAAAGTTTGTGTTTTATTTTCTATTTGGTAAAAAAAACATGGCTGTCATGGCTAAAAATAGAACACAGGGTAAAATGCAGTTTTTGGCTTATATCTCAAAAACTCCAGCATTTAGAGCAAATCAGACAAGAAGTTAAAGTTATAATTAGGTCAAGGTCTACATGCCCTGAAATTTTCAGCCGAATGGGTTAACCGGTTTTTCAGTTATTGCCCCTGATTTGATGATTTTAATGAAATTTTGCAGTTTTTAGTTATTATCTTGAATATTTTTATAGATAACGATAAACTGTAGACAGCAAAAATGTTCAGCTAAGTAAGATCTACAAATAAGTCCAATTGAACAAAATTGTCAATTGACCCCTGAAGGAGTTATTGCCCTTTAAAGACATTTTTCACAATTTATTAATCATGGTGGCTTACTTCAAAAATCTTCTCCTTTGAAACTGCTTAATCCATTTCAGCCAAACTTAGGCATAATGAGTTTCAGAGTACATGTATCTAGCATACATTTTATATTTTATTTCCTTGTATGTCAAGAAACATGGCCCCTATGGCTAAAATAGAGCATAGGGGAAAATGCATTTTTTTTGTTAAAGAAGATATGACAGATTCCAAGAACATTTATTTAAATTTTAACGCCAAATAATCGTTGATGAAAGATTTAAGTGAAAAATTTAAGGTGAGCGATTCAGGCTCTTGAGAGGCTCTTGTTCTTAAATTCCAAGGTTATTACATCTAATCTTATAAGGTTACAAGTTAGGTTCCCCTATTGTCTTCATTGGTATAAGTATTTAGATTTTGTTTCCATCAGAAATTCAAAATGGTTGCAAGTTTACATAGAAGCTCTTAAGGAAAATGATTTGAAATGGTAATTTTTGATAAATTAGTGATGAAGGCAGGGTGAGCAATTTCGGGCTCCTAGGAGACTCTTGTTTGTGTATTGTATAATGTGTATCATGTGATAATGTCTGTTGTTAATAAAGTTGAGAAAGTTTATGCATGATTTATTAAGTAATTTCTGCAATTTTTTCTTATATGCATACTTAATGGGTATATATACATGTCTAAATACTGTCCCTGTACTGGCCCAATAGGGGAACAAAGAAACCTGACCATATCAGAAAGAAGACCTTTGAATTAGGTTCAAAATACATTACATTAGGTATAACAATAAATGATTAAAATGAGGGTGACCTGACAAGACAGATTTTCGGTTAATAAAGGTGTCCTATTCACAAATTTGATGGAATAAAAAGCTTTAGAGCCAGACAAATTTCAGTGAACATTTTAATTTGATATTTTCAGCCAATTTCAGACCTAAAGGGTTCTTATTTTCCTAGTAGAAACATAGTGTTTCTTTTCTTTCGTAATCAACAATTTTTCTGCTAAGCTCAATTTAACAGGAACCATGTATGTATGATAAGTCATAGATATTTGGTATGCAGTTGCATTACAATTACATGGGTGTCATTTACATTGTAGCTCCTTCCACTCAGTCGTGGTTCATTGATATGTGGTATATAATCGCATTAACACCAGTTTGTTTTATTCCTATGGAGATTGAATTATCCCACAGATCATTTTGCATCTTTGTTCCTGATTAGGTTAATTTTTATGGAACAATAAAATAGTAAATGATATTAGATGGGCAGATGCCATAGCAATAGTTTTGAAGGTCTTGAATTGATTTTTTTTTTGATTTTTTTTCAGTTTTGCAGATATTAGTAACATGAATTTATTATTAATCTTTCTTGGATTTTTTTTATAAATTTTGCCATTACATAGTGAGACAGCTATTTTGTCTTGCATGGAACAAAATTGTGGAAGGGAGACTTCGGGAAAGCTGTTTATGTCAGTCAAAGGAGAATCACTAGTTTTAGTCAATGATATTTAGTTGTATTAGCATAGGCATGTATATCATTTCCATGGAGTTGACTGGGCCCTACCCCTCATTTATGGTCTATTGCATGATTTTTGTCTCGCCTGCGACTTTTGTTGCAAAAAGAGAGACTTAGGGATAGTGATCCGGGGGCGGCGACGTTAGCTCTTGACTTAAAAGCTTAATATTTCAGAAGGTAGAAGACCTGGATACTTCATACTTTGTATATAGATGCCTTATGTTACGAACTGTCCGTCTGTCATATGACCATTGGCCTTGACCTCATTTTCATGGTTCAGTGACTACTTGAAAAAAAAGTTCAAATTTTTTGCAATGTTAATTTCTCACTTATTATAAGTAATAGGATAACTATATTTGGTATGTGCGTACCTTGTAAGGTCCTCATGTCTGTCAGTCAGTTTTCACTTGACCTCGACCTCATTTCATGGATCAGTAAACAAGGTCAAGTTTACAGGGTTAAGTCCATATCTCAGAAGCTATAAGCAATAGGTCTTCTATATTTGGTGGGTGGAATGATTGTAAGGTGTACATGTCCAACTGGCAGGTGTCATCTGACCTTGACCTCATTTTCATGGTTCAGTGGTCAAAGTTAAATTTTTGTGTTTTGGTCTATTTTGCAGATACTATTAGCATTCAGTCAATTATATTTGGTGTATGGAATGATTGTAAAGTGTACATGTCCAACTGACAAGTGTCATCTGACCTTGACCTCATTTTCATGGTTCAGTGGTCAAAGTTAAATTTTTGTGTTTTGGTCTATTTCTCAGATACTATTGCATCCAGTTAATTATATTTGGTGTATGGAATGTTTGTAAGGTGTACATGTCTGTCTGGCAATAATCATCTGACCTTGACCTTGACCTCATTTTTATGGTTCATTAGTCAAAGTTAAATTTTGGGATTTGGCCTATTTCTCAGATACTATAAGCATATAGTCAATTATATTTTGTGTATAGAATGTTTGTAAGGTGTACAAGTCTGTCTTGCAATAATCATCTGACCTTGACCTCATTTTCATGGTTCATTGGTCAATGTTAAATCATCAATGATTTGGTCTTTTTTCAGATACTATAGGGATAGTAGAACTATATTTGGTGTAGGGAATAATTGTAAGATGTGTATGTCTGTTTAGTTGATGTTAGTTGATCTTTACCTAATTTTCATGGTTCATTAATGGTCAAGGTTATTTTTTTATGAGGTTTATTCAGAGATACTTTTAGCAATAGATAAACTAGATTTGTTGTATTGAATGAGTGTATGAACTACATTTATGTCTGAAAGGGTTTATCTCACCTTCATTTCAAGTACAGTTAATTTAATGTAATGCTTGTGGTATACAATGCTTTTTATACTTTCAACATAAATTATATTATCAACACTAGAACAGACGAGACATTTCAGTGTGTCCACTCTTGTTTTTTGTTTGAATCGTCTTGCATTGCTCATGTTGAGGCCTTTTATAGCTTACTATATGGTATTGGTTTTTCTCATTGTTGAAGGTCGTACAGTGACCACTAATTTCTAATATGCATCTCATTTCAACTGATGGATATTTGTTTCATTGGCAATCATACCTCTTCTTTATTATCAAATTAAATTATGATTTCAGGAAATGGTGAATTGAAATTTTAACATGCGAGTCACAAAAATAAAACCATTGCTATAATGTTTGCTCTTATAGTACTTGACATGTCAAAGTTTTCGATTACACCAGCTTAAGTGGAACCACTTATCTGACGACTATAATAATAATATATAAAATACTGTATTTAAAGAGGGTAGAATCATTTTGTACAATAGAAATCTTTCCGGATGCCCTCTGATACTCAAAATAGAAGTAAGTCAACGTTATTTGGCTTGCAGTTGTATAGACATGATTCTTTTCTATGGAGCTAAGTTGGTTCTGTCTGTACTTTGTTTATTGAAACTTAATTAGTTCTCGATTAGATCAATTGAGGGAGAACCACTTTAGTAACCAAATATTTGGTATGCAGTTGTGTTAGCATAACATCAATATCTTTCATGATAGTTATTTGGCCAATCTTCTTCCATTGGATATCTATCTTATTTGCAGGGTCACAGCATTAAAAGTATATGCGTTTATTTTAAAAATTATTTACCTTGTTAATATAGTTAAGTGTTAATAAAATAAAGGTAAAAATCGGTTATTGTCCATTGATTTAGAACGGTTTACACATTAAAAGCTTTGCCATTATCAGTCAACACCAAACCCCATATGGTATGGCAACAACCCCATATGGTTGCATGGCAACAACCCCATATGGTTGCCTGGCAACAACCCCATATGGTATGGCAACAACCCCATAATGACCTTTCATAAGAAAAAATATGCAAACCCCAGTATGTCTGATTTTTCATTCCATAACCCCACAACTTATTTTTTTGCACACTGTAGCTGTCCTCTGTACGTCCGTTCGTTCGTTCAGGTTAAAGTTTTTGGTCAAGGTAGTTTATGATGAAGTTGAAGAAGTCCAATCAACTTCAAACTTAGTACACATGTTCACTATGATATGATCTTTCTAATTTAATTGCCAAATTAGACTTTTGACCCCAATTTCACGGTCCACTGAACATAGAAAATGATAGTGCAAGTTTGATAGTGCAAGTTTCAGGTTAAAGTTTTTGGTCAAGGTAGTTTTTGATTTAGTTGAAGTCCAATCAACTTCAAACTTAGTACACATGTTCCCTATGATATGATCTTTCTAATTTAATTGCCAAATTATACTTTTGACCCCAATTTCACGGTCCACTGAACAAAGAAAATGATACTGCAAGTTTCAGGTTAAAGTTTTTGGTCAAGGTAGTTTTTGATTTAGTTGAAGTCCAATCAACTTGAAACTTTGTACACATGTTCCTTAGGTTATGATCTTTCTAATTATATTTTTTATCCCAATTTCACGGTCCACTGAACATAGAAAATGATAACGGGAGTGGGGCATCTGTGTACTATGGACACATTCTTGTTTAAAGATTGTTATAAATTGATAATATATAAATAACGAAACTAAAAAGCAGAAATCATGAAAGGTCCGTGTGCTTCTCAATGAGATAAAGGCCATTGAAAATTCGGCGAGAAATGATTCTCTATTGATTTTTCAAACATCTATCATTGGCTCCTTTTTATTTCCAAAACTGAAAAATTTACAAGGAATTTTAAGATTTTCAAAAATGGATTTTTAAACTGCATTATAATATGAAAAGAAGGGGTTAGCGGGCAAAATTATTAATAAACTAGAGGATTCTGAATAGCTAATTAAAAATCAACAACTAGATCAGCGAACATCCTTAATTGACAGAGGTTTGTTTTATTTTAATCGTATATGGACTTACTTATTCAGCTGCATGTTGATCAGAGGAATTGGTAGGTAACCTCGTAGTTACAAAAGGGAAATACGCGACACATGTTTTAAATACTGAAATTACGGAAAAAATCATTTATATAAAATGTGGTATGATTGCTAATGAGAAAAGTATTAACCAGAGTTCAAATGTGGATGTAAGCAATTATAGGCGACCGTACGGCCTTCAATAATGAGAAAAACCCATACCGTATAGTCGGCTATGAAAGGCCCCGACATAAACAATATAAAACAATTTAATTGGAAAAAAAACTAATGGCCTAATTTATAACAAAACAATTTACGGAAAAGAAAAATGACAGACATGAACCAACGACAATGTCTGAAGCACAGATTCTTTTTAAAATCACTGTTGATATTGTATACAGTTTAATTCGTTTGTCAAGATAAAGAAAATGTACAAGATATAGTACGGTGACAAATAAGGTAAATTTGAAAATTTAATGGACCGAAATACCTCACGGCTAAATTTGGTCTTATTTTGTAGATAAATATAATATCCTCTGATTAAGGCATGTCGTAGAGTGCAAAAGTGGTACAGATTTTTGAAAACTGCGGTCAAAGGTCAAAAGGGGGGATTTTAAAAATCTCAAATTTTAGACATTTTGGACAATTTCTCGGTAGTCTCTCGTGTTAACTAAGAATTTTTTTTTGATGGAAGCCTGCGCTAGGAATGCTCAACAAATACAGCTAGTCATAGTTATGTTTGTTTACCAGATATTGGTGATACATACCCTCGCTTGCAACATGTAAGAAAATGAAACAAATATCTTTATCTATGGAAATTATCGACAAAAAATATTAAAAATTAAGATTTAGCTTTACAATAATATATGGCCACATATAAAGATATTTTTGGGAAAGTTTTGTTAAAATGCCATAAAGAATAGAGGAGAAATAGGAACTGTAAAGTTAACACACGGTCAATGATGTTATGAAAAAAAACAATGATTAAATTCTTGGCTGATTATTTAAACTCAAAAGGATGTTAAACTATAGTATATGAGTTTTTTGTTTGTTAATAAATAAATCAGGTCTAGACCAATATCACATTGAGAAGATGTGTCCCCCTTTTTCGTGCAAGAAATATGGCTCTTGTCGCTTGTTGATTTGTTAATAAATGTTTCTCGTTTCTAGATTTATATAGATAAGACCGTTGCGATGGTTTTACTGTACACTGGTCATATTTGGCTTCAAAATGTGCTGTCTAATTATAATACACTAACACTAGACATCAATATGCACATCAATTTGAAAAAGCAACGGAATACTAGAAAAAAGTGGATGTCATTGTATGGCTAGGACAATACTCATGAGTTCATTTAGATCACCTTGTACTGATTGACCAATGTTTCTGGGGTCATTTTGATCTGCGGTGAATTGATTTTCACTGCAACATATGTGTCAATATAAGAACCAGCTAGAATGACAAGTTTTGATACATGCATGTATGTCCCGACCCCTTGTAATTGTCTTCCTTTGCCAATTTTGATTAGAAAAGACGTGTCGCATCCTGTAAGAGCGCGAGCTGCTGGTGGTGTGCTAGACATCAGGGGTCCATTAACTATTAAAAAGTTGCTTATGTCGTGAATAGGTAAAAACTGTCTTGTGGCTAAGGTTGAAGAAACGCCTCAAGTCTAAAATCACAATTCATCATGTTTGACATCTGAGGAGAAACCTTATTATAAATAAAACATAACTGTCATGATTTTGATATGATGAACCCTCTGGAATGACTTTTCAATATCTGTTCATTGGCAAAAAGAGGCGGCAGAATAGTTCTTGTATCTGCCTCTTCAGTCACTTACAGATATTACACAAAATTGCTTCACAGTCAATAGATTTTGAAAGATACCGCTAGAAATATTTCGTCATGTTCTTGCAAATCAAGATCATTGTAGCTGACTATGTGGTATAGGATTTGCTCATTGTTAAAGGTCGTGTGGTAACCGATAGTTGTAAATATCTGTGTCATTTGGTCTCTTTCAAAGAGTTGTTCCATTGGCAATCATACCACCTCTTCTTTTTATATACACCAATGTTCGATGTAAGGGAAGGTTAGGCGCCCGCTGACATGTTTAACCCCGCCACATTCTGTATGTGGCTGACCTCAGTCAGGAGCCTGTTATTCAGTGGTTTTCATTTGTTGCTGTTACATTTTTGTTGTATTCATGACCAAGTTTCCAGTTGTGCACTTGAAAAGTCCACTCAGCACTGCAGATGCTTTGTCATATCTAAGCTCTGGATTCGTGTCATTTTGGAGAAGTTTTCGTTAAAGAACCGGGAAATTGCTGGATCTGGATCACCTGTAGCATTGCATACAAGGCTAAGATAGTCTCCGACTAACACAGTTGTATTAGGTAATGAGGAAGAAAATATTTTTGTTGTTCCTTTATTATTTTTTACATTAATTATGCCGTTGTTTTTCTCGTTTGAATTGTTTTCAGTTGTCAATTCGGGCCCTTTATTGCTGAATATGCGGTAAGGGCTTTGCTTATTGTTGTAAATGTATGAGTTATTTGTGGTCTTTTTGTGGAGATTTGTCTAATTGTCAATCATACCACATATTTTTTGGATAATGGTTTTACATAAAGACTTTGGTCAATACCAATACCATCTATCTGATCAGGGGTATACTGGTTTTTCATAAAGGAATATCACACACTCAGCTAAAGTATACAGTTTCATTGACTATCAAATGAGAGTGCATTGTAATCATTATCTATTTGAAAATAATTGTCATCTTCTAACCAGGCAAAAACAATTATCCTTACAACACGACGGGTGCCGCATGTGGAGCAGGATCTGCTTACCCTTCCGGAGCACCTGAGATCACCCCTAGTTTTTGGTGGGGTTCGTGTTGTTTATTCTTTAGTTTTCTATGTTGTGTCATGTGTACTATTGTTTTTCTGTTTGTCTTTTTCATTTTTAGCCATGGCGTTGTCAGTTTGTTTTAGATTTATGAGTTTGACTGTCCCTTTGGTATCTTTCGTCCCTCTTTTATCAGAGAGATTGGAATACATTGTAAAGATAAAAATAATTTGAAATTTCGAACGATCGTAAAGAGCTTTTCACATTTTTTTTCTCGCAAATTGCAATATCTGTTAACAAATGTAACTGGCTAACTATACGACAACGAAGTTATTTATGGAAAGAAAACCACCGCAGGATGGCCTGCCTGATAATTTGCGTCATTTAAAACAATATCGGCACGCTCAAATGACTCGACATGTCTTAATTGCTTAGCTTGTTGTATGACTTTTGTCTTCAGAATAGACATTTTTACCAGTCATGTTAATGTTATGAAGCTTGTTTTAAAGAAAGTTGGTTCATCGTTAAACGCATGTTTTTTTCACTAATTCAAATGCTTGAAAATGTTTTCTTCTGGGCATGTGAAGGCTTAATAATAACACGATCTAAGCTACTTTCCTATTTAATGGAATTAGCACTGACAATAATTTTCCGTAATTTTTCGGATGTGTTTCAATGTGGGTTAAAATTAGTATTTTCGAAAAACAAGAATAAAAGCACCTCAAAAATTAT
The DNA here is from genome assembly GCF_963676685.1 of Mytilus edulis. Classification (NCBI taxonomy): domain Eukaryota; kingdom Metazoa; phylum Mollusca; class Bivalvia; order Mytilida; family Mytilidae; genus Mytilus; species Mytilus edulis. Next base: position 26,836,840 of record NC_092354.1, read on the forward strand.
TAAACCTTAGCATCTTTACTTATTCAACCACACAGACACAACTATTAATACAAATATATATTCTTTTTTTTATAAAATTTAAGAAAATGCATATTAAATTCATTGCATTTCATTTGACAGGGGAAAATAAGAAAGGGAACGTTACATGACTTATTGAGGTGAAAATTGAGTAGTAATACTGCTATGTGATGAGTTTTGTGAAAATACTCATAAAAGTTGATTTGTATGTTCTATGAAAATTTTATCAATCAAAACTCCTTAAGAATTGGTTGTTCCACTTATTGTTTCTGAGCATTTACTATTGGTGATATATATAAGAAATGTGATATACTTTGACAGACGGTAAGATTGAATTTTTTTTTACATACATTTGGAAATCGTCCAATTTACTCAATTTATATGTTCATATGATATTAAAGTTTGATGTCAAATAAAAGCTGATACATGACTATTTCATCTGATGCTAATTTTTGGATGATATCTTCATTCGTGAATTTATTATAAGCGTTCCCGTATTTGAAAATGAAAAAGAAAAAAATCCGAAAATCACACTTTAACGTGATTTCACAAACAACTGCACCGTGGGAAAACTCTACGACAGGGCTAAAATGAAAGTATGAAGTTTAATCTATCTTCATGTGAATTTTCAGCCGTGAGGTATTCCGGTCCATTAAACTCTTTAAATAAGCGACTTTTCCCGATTTGTCACTCCACTAATAAGAAGATTTATTCATAATACTGAAAAATAAAGCAATTTAATATTATATTAAAAATCTGAAGACTATATGTCGTAAAGCACTAGACATATTAAAAGTGGGATTTGGGTGTTAGAAATCTGAAAAGTAGGATTTGGGTGCTGACCGTGATATTTTTATATTGAATTTAGACCGATTTGTTATAAAATTTAAGTTTGATTATGAGTCAATTGTGTATCAAGTCTGCAAGGTAATCATATACAATCTTAGTCTTCTATCGACCGCAGTAAAACAACTGCCAAATTTGGGCGTCCGGTCAGAATCATGGCGTTTTATCCGATGCCTCGTGTAAAGCTCTTTGGATATAAGAATCATTGCAACAACTCTTTGAGGGGTTCGCAAGTGGTCAGTTACAAGACAAAATGTCTGTACCTGTTTAATATATCCTAATTTTCGAGGGGAAGTGTAATTTTTTCCACTGGACGAAAGACAAACAATAATCAATCAATCAATAGTATTTACCAAGCTATGCATGGAATCCAGTTGTAATGTGTTTTTTTTAGAATTACACAGTCAATCAAATAGTGTTGTCATATTCTTATTTGATTGTTTTATAATTTACAAGATCATTATATTGTTAACTTACAATCAATTTTAACGGATGTTCCGAAAATTCATTATTACCGCAAATCGGGTTGTTGAGGCAATCGAATCAGTTAATCAATTGCAAACGTTCATAATCGGCCCCTATTACAGGACTTTCCTATGTATTGTTATTTTTTTCAACGCAACTACCATATGCAAATACTATATATATGTGAGTGTGTGTAATATTGGTTTGAATTAAATGTTAAATTTCTGATATCTCGTTCATGTTATGACTTATAATTAACATTGAATGGTTATAGGGTTGATATTAATTGAAAATGACACATAATATCTGCTTCTATATCTCATACAAATTCTTATAGTTCGAACATTTCATATAATACAGTTTTATTATATATTTCTACAGCACGGGAAGAACAAAAGACGCCTGAAATCATGTTATATATATTAATAGTAATTTTATTCGTAAGCCTCTTTCAAGCTCAAGCAACTTCAGAAATTAGTGAATGTATGAATTCCCCTTGCCAGAACGGAGGAACATGCACAGACATGGTTAATGGGTTTACTTGTGCATGTTATGATGGTTATACGGGAAAGTTGTGTGACATAGGTAAGTTCAGAAATGTATCGTATGCTAGTTTATGTTGAACGTCCAGCAAGTTATGTATATAAAACCGGTACGTATAGAATTTTTTCATATTACCGACTCCGGATTATATAATTTTTCGACAGGTTACCTACTCTGCGGTTGGACATACTAGTACTTAGTCAAGTAAGAGCGACCAAAAGAAGTAAAATTAAATATATAATCGGTAAAATTTGGGGGGAAAGTTTACTATTTACTGTTTTCGGATGATTTTGTCGTGTATAGAAAACATAAATCAGTTAATTTCCCTCCAAAATTGTTACGATTGAAAGTTTGATTTTACTTCTTTACGTTGCTCGTACTTGACCGAGTACCAGGATGTCTTAACACAGAATAGGTTACCCGTCGACAAATATAACTTCCGGAGTCAAAAGTCGGTATTATGAAAATGGTCTATACTTTCATAGTCGAATTATAACATAAGTTTGAAAGCATAACAATGCAAAAGGGACTCCATTAAACATCGACCAATAGTTGTAAAAGTTTACTCTTAAAGTTAAAAACAGCCATCGTGCAACCGAACGCGAGATGGTTAAGGGTGGTTTATATTTAGTCAGAATATGGTAATACTTTTTTCTGACTTTTAGTTTATTGTGAAATTTCGTGGGTTGATGATAATCTGCAATTTCGTAGAAAATTTGTACTCTGTCAAACTTTTGAATTCGTGGTTAACTTTTATTAACAAGATCCACGAAGATTGGATTGATATTCTTCGAATAAAGAAGTATACCGAAGTACAAGGCAGTTAAAACAAACAAATAACTAAATGAGAAAAAAAACATCATTTCAAGAATTATTCTTTTCTGAATATGCAATCTTGATTGAAAAAAAATATCGGTCCCAATAAATTTCTATATAAATCTTACCGTTATAAATGACAATTTCAGATATAGATGAATGTACAACAAATATGCCTTGCATGAACGAAGGAATATGCTCAAACACATTTGGTGGGTTCCAATGTTCTTGTCAGGATGGATATACAGTAAATCTGTGTGGAACAGGTTAGTACAGTAATTTGATTAGGTGTCAATCAGTGTTGTGTTCAATAGATGATACAATGCATTCGAAATATGGATTGATTGATGCTTGTTTTACGCCGCCTCAGAACACACAGGCTATATCGCGGCGAGAGGCCAAATGCGTTCATAGTCAAATTATATCAACAGTTTGAGAGCATAACAATACAAAAGGGACTACATTAAACATCGACCAATAGTTGTAAAAGTTGCCTCTAAGTTAAAAACAGCCATCGTGCAACCGAACGTGAGATGGATAAGGGTGGTTTATATTTATGTTATGTCGATGACAGTCAGAATATGGTTATATTTCTTCTGATTCACTTTTAGTTTATTGTGAAATTCGTTTATTTTCGTGGGTTGGAGATATTTTGCAATTTCATAGAAAATTTATACTTTGTCGAACTTTTGAATTCGTGGTTAACTTTCACTAACAAGATCCACGAAGGTTGGATTGGTATCCTACGAACAGAGAAGAATATCAAAGTACAATGCAGTTAAAACAAACAAATAACTAGATGAGAATAAAACATCATTTCAAGAATTATTCTTTTCGGAACATGCAATCTTGATTGAAAAAAAAATATTAATCTGTTACCGTTATAAATGCCAATTTCAGATATAGATGAATGTACAACAAATATGCCTTGCATGAACGAAGGAATATGTTCAAACACATTTGGTGGGTTCCAATGTTCTTGTCAGGTTGGATATACAGGAAATCTGTGTGGAACAGGTTAGTACAGTAATTTGATTAGGTGTCAATCAGTGTTGTGTTAAATGGATGATACAATGCATACGAAATATGGAATGATAGATGCTTGTTTTACGCCACCTCAGAACAAAAAGGCTATATCACAGCAAGAGCTAGTTCAAATATTTTAACAAGGGTAGTTTTTAAAATCAAACAAAAAGTCCTGTAATATATTAAACATAGGTGTATTGCAAAATTACTTATTTACAAATAAAATTCAACACTAAGACTAAGTGATAAAGTTAAATATTAAAAATCTTTTAAACTGAAACAATATATTTATATTTTAGAATATATTGCAAATATGGAATGATAGATGCTTGTTTTACGCCACCTCAGAACAAAAAGGCTATATCACAGCAAGAGCTAGTTCAAATATTTTAACAAGGGTAGTTTTTAAAATCAAACAAAAAGTCCTGTAATATATTAAACATAGGTGTATGGCAAAATTACTTATTTACAAATAAAATTCAACACTAAGACTAAGTGATAAAGTTAAATATTAAAAATCTTTTAAACTGAAACAATATATTTATATTTTAGAATATATTGCAATGTCTTATAAATGTATTATGTGTTAGTTTATGTTAAGTGTTCCACGGGTGACACAATGACTATGAATCCGGTAAATACAGTTTTGGGTAAAGGTTAAGTAAACGTGACACAAAGTACTGAAACAGGTAAAACAATGCTTTTAATAAACTTAAGAACAAATAATCCCAAACAATTCAATAATAATAATCAGGTTCTCAAATAAATTTCAGACATTGGTGAATGTGAGAATTCTCCTTGCAAGAACGGAGGAACATGCAACTTTCAAAATCAGACACTAAGACTAAGTGATAAAAAACATATAACAATATATTTATATTTCAGCATATTCTATTTTTGTTCTAAATGTGTTACCTTTAGGCTTATGTTAAATGTTCCACAGGTGACAAAATGTATATGAAAATGGTTAGTAATGTTTTGTGTGAAGTATAAGTAAACGTGACACAAAGTATTGAAACAGGTTACACGATGTCTTCAAAAACATTGCCATAAAAATTCCAGGATATTAATCAGTTTCTCAAAACAATTTCAGACATTAATGAATGTGCGAATTCACCTTGCAAGAACGGAGGAACTTGCACAGACATGGTTAATGGGTTTACCTGTTCATGTCATGATGGTTATACGGGAGATACGTGTGAAATAGGTTAGTATTGTTACTAGTATATGTTAATCCTAAAATGTTGGTCACTTTATTATTTGGACATTTAGTTGTTTTTATATCGAATTATATATATCCAAAAAGTATTTTACTGCATTTACTGTATTTTATTGGGTTAATAAGAGTTCATATTATATGGTTTATACTTATCTTAACTTTTAATAAACTAAAATTTAAAATCAAAAAGGAATACATACACAACAACTTGTTTGCTACCCTGTTTCAAAATAACAAGATTTTTAAAACACTTATAAATTGATAGCATATAAAAAAAACACTAAAAAAGCAGAAAAAATGAAGGGTCCTTGTGCTTGTTTCCGAGATATAAGCCATTGAAAATTTGGCGTGAAAATAATTTGTCTAGACTTTTCATAGATTTAACATTGTCACTTTTTTTCTTTCAAAATCGATGAAAAAATAACAAGGGTTTTATAAGATGTTCAAACTATATGTTATCAAATTATAAAATGAAAAGTAGGGGTTAGTGGGCAAAAATTTCTAATGGCACAACATGGATAAAACCAGAGGATTCCGAATATCTGGAAAAAATTCAAAAACAAAAGAGGAGCGAACATCCTTAATTTTTAATCTGTCATAGACATGTTACATCTATAGCAAATGTACGACAAAAAACCTAACCGAAACAACTTACCCTTAAAATAATTATTTTGACAAAGAAAACAAAAGAGAAACTAGTTATTTTTGAAGGATATGAATATTATATTCTGATCACTAGAGTAATAAAAACGTAAAAGTTTTTTTTAACTATCAAATGAATAATTGTTTAGTTTATTACTTAATTCAATGCCTATTATATTTACAGAACAATGCAAAGAATCGGATAACAAATCAGGTAAGCATATTGCAATCATTGTTAGTATTACCTTGAAAACGAACCTATATGAATATAAGAGAAAAAGTAAAATAGAATAAAATACCAAACTCATTTCTTTCATGAAATGTCAAAATAAAAAGCTCGATCACATCAAACGAATGGAAAAAACTGTCATATTCCTGGTTGGAACAGACATTTCCACATGTAGAAAATGATGTATTAAACCTTGTTTTATAGTTACGTAATCCTTTTACACAAAACCACGAATGACTGAGTAATATTATAAATTTGTTTTATTTTACATAATTCTTGTTATATTTAAATAACTATAATTTTTTCCTACTATAATACATTTCGTAAAAAAAAATCGATATGAAACATGAACATGACTGTTGTTGGCTTAACGTGCAGTGACAAATATTTCAGGCATGTTTAGGACGAGAACAAATGAAGATTATAATCTATTACGACATCATACTGTAGAACTAAATCACTACTTTACAAATGTATCAAAGTAAAACAAAAATGAAATGAAAAATGAAAATAACGTAAAATGATTGTAAATTATATTATTTACCTTTTTCATCTTTTTTAACGTATAGGAAGGAAGAAAGCAAAAGGAAGAAAAAGGAGTAGATACCAACGTAGACAGCTGAAATACAACAACTAACGTGGATTTGTTCTCATGCAACTGTGGGCAAAAGCAAGGACATAGTTTTTCTAACTTTAGTTACTCATATATATTAAGAGGGATTTTATATTTTTGTTTATGTATCATCAACTTTTAAAAACTATCTCTTATGTTTCATGTATCAATATTGTTAAGTACAATTGTTTAAAAAAAATCTATATTGTGGAATTGTATATTATTTCTTGACTGTCATGTTAATTTTAACCTTGATTTATCGTCAATAAATAAGGATACCAATTTCTATTTTATTTTATGTACGGTGCGCATCTATGGCAATAGCATTTTTTTTGCTGAAATCTAGAAATGAAACAAATAAAAGTGCAAACAAATGGTACTATTCATGTCGGTACCGATGTATTGACTACTGAGTTGTAAAGGGTGGGTAAACAAAAAAGGGTTTCCAAAGCCACTGGTATTTACATGATGTTTAAATTTCTTAAATTCATTTAGTATAAAACAGTCCAGATTACTCCAAGCGAGCAATAACCGGTGCGTTGAATGGTAAGCACCTTCTGTTATCAATGCATTGCTTGCCTTAAAAAGTTATTCTTTAGCAATTTGTCTCAAAACAGTCTAGACATATTTGGTGAGTTTACAAATGAGATAACTATTCTGGAATTTATATAAAAAAATAACGGGAAGCTTTAAAGAGCCTATGTCGCTCTCCTGCATATCTTCAACAATGGCCATTTGGGTTTAAATAATTATTAAAGGGCAATATCTTCATAAAGAGTCATGTTTGCTTTATAAGTCGTTATTTATTTTATATAATTTTGAAGATAATTGACAAAAATATGGTAAAAAATCATCGTTTAAGAGCAATCACTCTTTTAATAAGTTGACTGATGGTTTTGGTCATGCAAATATTTTTTGCAGATCTACTCTAGCTGGTCATTTTTTTTTTATTTAAAGATTTTTTCTTTGATATAATGTGTTGTAACACCTACGTTTCCACTTTGGAAATAATTAATGCTTTGAAGGCGTTTGAAGTTCTTCATATGTGTTGACCGTCAACTGCTTTTGATTCAACAAGAAAGTTCTAATCATAGACCTGACAAAATTCCTGAAGAGACTCAATCAATTTGTATCCATCCTCAATAGTTGCCATCTTCTGACCAGCTGAAATAAATGTGCAAGCATTTTAGAACTATTCCTAAAATAAGAAACCATGCAGATGACAAAATACCTCTTACGTCAACAGTAAGAATCATTTAGTACAAATAGTAATAAAGACACTTTAAGCTACTGCAAACTACTTATTTCCTACTGGATGCTGAAAATTAACTCACTACAAGTGTTACAATTTGAACATGTAAAATTTTTCTTCACAATTTAATCATTTTGAATAATTTTAATATACATGTATTGTTAATATGGTGATGCTTCTGGATCCACCATTGTATGTGAACTTGACATAACATCAATGACATGACATGCTGACAACTCTGTTTAACCCTCAACTAACTTATCACATAATTTAATTATAATTTAATGATGACAAAAAAAAGATACAGGTAATTTTAGTTGCTTTTATATAATTTATTCTAAATATATACTATTGGATAATTTTAAACTAATTATGAATGATTATAAACCTACACACGTGGACCTAAACGAAAATCAGGGTCTTTACTTCTTTTTCATGTTGCATTTTATATTTGCCCTGTGCTGTCTCTACACAATATTTTGCTATTAGCAAAGTCAGTGCAATGCGTGTCTTAAGTTTCTGAATGTATGCCTTTGCACTCGGACTATGTCTCTTGGAAATAGGGTCAACATCTAAAGTCACATTGAAAGTAGAACGCATGTTTTGTTCAAACAACATCTGAAAAGCTGGAAAATAAAGGTTCATAAATCCATGGACAAAAAACACAATCGGGGTAACAAACTAAAACTGAGGGAAACGCATTAAATGTAAGAGAACAACGACACAACACTACAATGTAACACACACACAATCCCACGAGAAAAACAAATATAACATCAAAACCAAATACATGAATTTGGGATAGACAAGTACCGTGACACGTCTTATCGCAATGTGAATTTACACTCAAAATTAAGAATAAACAAACGACGCAACGTTAAAATGTAACACATACAGAAACGAACTATAATATAACAATGGCCATATTCCTGACTTGGTACAGGACATTTTTAAAGAACAAAATGGCGGGTTGAACCTGGTTTTGTGGCATGCCAAACCTTCCCTTTTATAGCCATGTGAAATATAACATTAAAAGGACAACTCAACACCACAGGACTACAATATAAATAATTGGAGAATACAATTGACAAAGAAACACACGAACAACAGCCAACAAAAGGCAACAAGTTGAAAATTTTAATACGTCAGAAGTGCATTTTATCCACACAAGATCCTGTTGACTTGATGTAATCTGTTTTCCTGTATGCCATAAGTATGCCAGGTAACATGCTACTCCAATTTTCTTGTGTCTCATCAATGTAAGTACACAACGACTGAGCTAAAGTTCGATTGTACCTTTTGGATGATTTGAACTTGTGTTATAATGTTTGATGTCCATACGTTTACATTGTTCTGCTACAACATTCGAAAGAAAGTTTCTGCCACGGTACGAAACAAAAGATGCAAGACATCCATATCTACATATTTTTTCTATATAAAGCTATATTTTCAGCTATTTCAGTACCTTCTTGTGATTTCAAAGGGTGACAGGTACCATGTGGAGCAGAATCTACTAACCATTCCGGAGTACTTGAGGTCACCCCCAGTTTTTGGTGGGGTTTGTGTTGCTCAGTCTTTAGTTTTCTATGTTGTTTCTTGTGTACTTTAAAAAAAGAAAAGATTGGTATGATCTATCAATTGAATTGGCAAAAATTAAGAACTGGCAAGAAAGAACATAGCAGACAAAATTGAAACACATCTTCCAAATGTAAAATTTGTGGAAAAGAATTTAGCCAAAACAGTTATTGTAAAATTAACATACTCGGGAAGATCAATTCGACTGGTTTACTAAACGAGGGATCAATTGGCATGTTTCAGTCTCCCTCGTAAAGCTGACTGATGTCATACAGAGGACCTGAAGACTTAAGTACCTGATTTAAAAAAAAATCACATGTTTGGTGACAATGTTGGATGTTATAGAGTTCTGTGATTATTGACTCTTCAAAATAATGTTAGACCACAATTTGCAACTTACAACTTAAGTGAGTCATTGGAAAGATAATTTCAATTATAAAAGTATTATAACTACACTAGAAAAGTTTGGGGAAATATTCATTGCTTAACAAGTTACAATTCTATATAAAATGCTCACAGCTCTTCGCGTGTCTAGCCAACTCTAATTTTTGAACAAATAACGTTTCACACATCAGACGTGGATGACGTTGTAAGCCTGCACTGTACTAAACGTGAGTGTGTGTATTAGTAACAACCAAAATCACAGATACAAATAATAATAATAAATTTTATTATTATATAAATAACATAGCAAAAATACAAAATATAAAAAGTGAAATGTAAGAGTTATGAATACACAGGTTCAGAGCAATGCTGTTGCTTGCTGATGTATTATCTACATACGTAGATTGATGCCGTTATATGGCCCATTGTATCCTCCTTTCTCTTATGTGTGTAAGGTTCACACGGTGGTGTGTGTCCTTTCCAACTAACCTCTTTAGGTAAGTTGGGCATTCCATTGTCGCCATAGTTAATGACCAATTCCGATTTCCCGGCACAATTGTTATAGTTTCTTTCTATGTCTCGAGGAACTGGTCAATAAATTAATGTCATCTAGATCGGCTATTTTGAACGTACTGGAATCAACATTTACATCTAATATGAAGTCCAGAGAAGAATCAGTACTACTAGGAGTTATGTTGATTTCCTCTTTTGAAAGGTTTGGAGTGGTGTATTGTCCAGAACCCGATGGGATTTGTCCGTCTTGTACATACTTGCCACCGAAATTGTTAGGTTGCTCCGACTTCCTTTTCTTTTTAAGATGAATCCGCCTGTCATGATTGAGCAGGCTATCTGATCTTGTGAATTTTGCGTTACATTTATCGCAATCATATGTTTGTTGATTGTGAAGGTTTAAATGCCTTTTTAAACTGCTCTTGCTTGTGTAGTTTGCTTGACACACATCACAAATATATGAGCTGTTGGACATCGTGTTCCTGGAACAGAAACTGTATGGTAGTTAAGGACGTCGTTAGTTGACATTCTGGCGTTGGTGACTTTTGAAGGATTGTAACGTCATAAGTAAATGATATTGACGCAAACCATATCCACCATATGTCTTTCGAAATCATCGAAGTCCTCTGGAACGATCCTTATGACCACACGTCAGACGTCCTTAGGAGTAAAAGAGATGATTATTGGATTCTCCAACTCAGAGCGCTAAAACCCATTGGAATTAACAGTTTAGAGACTTCCAAATTTCAGTACACCACTCACTCTATTCTCTGGTTTATAATCATGAACTTGCGAATAATTAAGAACGCTGGAAAAAGATTTTAATCTCATATTGTTCTTCTTTTTTATGCCCCACCTACGATAGTAGAGGGGCATTATGTTTTCTGGTCTGTGCGTCCGTTCAGGTTAAAAGTTTTGGTCAAGGTAGTTTTTGATGAAGCTGAAGTCCAATCAACTTGAAACTTAGTACACTTGTTGCTTATGATATGATCTTTCTAATTTTAAAGCCAACTTAGACTTTTGACCCCAATTTCACGGTCCACTGAACATAGAAAATGAAAGGGGAGTTTCAGGTTAAAGTTTTTGGTCAAGGTAGTTTTTGATGAAGCTGAAGTCCAATCAACTTGAAACTTAGTACACTTGTTGCTTATTATATGATCTTTCTAATTTTAAAGCCAAATTAGACTTTTGACCCCAATTTCACGGTCCACTTAACATAGAAAATGAAAGGGGGAGTTTCAGGTTAAAGTTTTTGGTCAAGGTAGTTTATGATGAAGCTGAAGTCCAATCAACTTGAAACTTAGTACAGATGTTCCCTATAGTATAATCTTTCTAATTTTAATGCCAAATTAGATTATTACCCAATTTTTACAGTCCATGGAACATGGAAAAGGAGAGTGCAAGTGGGGCATCCGTGTACTTTGGACACATTCTTGTTTTTATATTTAACTAACGCATATTAAAAGTATCGCAGAGCAGTTCCTAAGTGCTTATGTGAAGTCAACAATTCTTACAGGATACGCTGAGTGCTTTGTCTCATTCCTTTCAATGCATAGAATTTGTACATTGTTGCAAGTTTGTGTGTCATATATGTTTTTTTCCTCATTTTGCGTTTGTCTTGCCACTTTCTATTAAACAGTCATCCATCCCTGAAACATATAACCTATGATTTTTTCTTATAGTTCTACTACTTTGTTGGGAATAGACCAATTATATTGCTTGTGACAGAATCTTTGGTAGAAATGTCTTTACCTCCATTCAGTACAAAGGACATTTCAGATGTATAAACATTATTGGAAGAGGGCCATGTGGAAGAGTGAACAAAGCCGTAAAATGAAAGAATCGTGAAACTACATTTTAGCAAAATTCGAAATTAAATCAGCAGCTCAATATTTTGACAAGCTTTTCAGCAATTTAAAACAACAAATTGAGATATCAAATGCGAATTTAGTATTTCTCACTGGCTTGTTGTTCCATGTATATGATGGTAAAGACAAGCTTTCAGAAATAATTAAGGTTCATGACCCCTTCTGTGTACACAGGCACTTGTTTCTATCCATTGGAAGACCCACTATCAACGTGTATTTACGAGAAGGTACCCAACTACTTTTTTCACCTCTCCGCTTAAAACCCTTATTTCTGTCAATTCAGTCTCAATTTTTTGTTCCATACACCATTCGATTCATGAAAAGTTTATCTTTCAGATGACATGCAATGTATTTACCCTTAGAATACCCCTTACCCCCAGTCCACAATATTTGTCAATAAATTTTCATGTTATCATTTTAGTCCTCCTACAAAATACAACAACAACCGGTTTAAAGCAGAAAAATTCAAAACCGCTTGTGATTGGTCGGTTCATAGTTCATAGGGTCATTCACTCTCTAGATTTTACATTAATCATTTGTAACTCTCTAGACTTATCCTTCACTGTTTTATGCAAATTATCTAAAACGGAAGTAGTTGTATTTTGTAGGACTAAAAACGATCACATGAAAATTCATTGACGAATCTGGTGTACTGGGGGTAAGGGGTACTGTCAGAGTAAATACAATGCATATCATCTGAAAGATAAACTTTTCATGAATCGAATGGTGTATGAAACAAAAAAATTGAGACTGAATTGACAGAGAAATAAGGGTTTTAAGCGGAGAGGTGAAACAAGTAGTTGGGTACCTTCTCGTAAATATACGTTTATAGTGGGTCTTCCAATGGATAGAAACAAGTGCCTGTGCTTCTGTAGCCATTATTGTACGAACTTTTCAAACTTCAATTGTATCAAAACTACAGATGTAATGAATAATAGAGATAGACCATTATGTACATATACCAAGGGGAAACTTTATGTAAAGCATTATTATTTACTGTCTCATTGCATTTGATAGAATAGAGGACTTTGTGGCAAACAAACCAAGATTTTTTTATAGAAAATCCACAGCCTCTATTACGAGTATAAACGTGCCGAGTCACTAAAGACGAGCACACCCTAAAAGGTGTACTTTATATGGTCCATATTTGTATTAATTTTAACCAATAACTACATTAATAAACATTTGTTTAGGAAAATTAATGCTAGCACTTTATGCAATAGTTCTTTATCTATCATTCAGCAATTTGCCAAATATGATATCACAAGGATAAAGGTTGTAGATTTCGATAAAATTTCCACAAGTTTATCCTTAATCAACACAAGGGTACATTATTCTTAATCCCAATAAAAGTTGGTATCAATTGGATAGATGACTTTTGCAAAAATATTTAACTGTTGTATGCTTGTAAACTTTCAGGATCTTCTAGACAAGACGTTTATATGTATGAAACGTTAGAACAGAAAATAAAGGTGTGTCTAATATAAAATGTATAGTTTTCAAGATTAAAATTTCTAAAACCGGTTCTTTGACTTTGTGAAAAAAAAGGTATGGTAGTGGATATCATCTCTTTATATTAAGGTTTATGTACCCTTCTGTAGCCATTTTTGTACGAATTTTTCAAACCTCAATTGTATCAAAACTAAAGATTTAATAAATAATAGAGATAGGCCATTTAGTACATGTTCCAAGGGGAAACTTGATGCAAAGCATTATTTTTTACTGTTTCATTGCATTTGATAGAAAAAGAGGACTTTGTGGCAATTAAATCGAGATTTTCTATGATGTGCTAGTGTTTATTTTTTACAAAAAGTTCTAAGTAACCTGTAAATTCCAAAACACCTCGTGCTGAGTCACTAAAGTCGAGCGCACCCTAAAAGGTGTACTTGATTTTGACCATATTTATATTTGATTTAACCAATAACTACACTTATAAACTTGTTTTAAGGAAATCAATGCTAGCACTGCATGCACTAATCCTATATCTATCAGTCATCAAATTGCCAAATATGAGAGTACAAGGTTTAAGGCTGTGGATTTTCTATAAAAATCTTGATTTAATTGCCACAAAGGCCTCTTTTTCTATTAAATGCAATGGAACAGTAAAAAATAATGCTTTGCATCAAGTTTCCCCTTGGAATATGTACAAAATGGCCTATCTCTATTATTCATTATATCTATTGTTTTGATACAATTGAGGTTTGAAAAATTTGTACAAAAATGGCTACAGAAGGGTACATAAACCTTAAGAAAAGCCTGTTTGTAATTTGGATGGAGAGATGTCTCATTGGCACTCGCACCACATCTTCCTATTTCTATGTACTTAAAAACTGTTTCCCAACATATTTATTCTGGACCATTCAAGACAGAAAAAAATATATATAACTGATAGTTTATTGATCAAGACGAGGCTTTTGAAAATTGAATACAGATAAAATATTATATACAGACATAAAACATAATTATCCAAATGTTACCGAATTTCACATTATTTTGTACATTTAAATTAAAACATTACCTAATTGACGACTACATATATATATAAACAAACAAAACAAATGACTACAGATCATATATACACACATACGGTTGCATGAGACTGACAGATACGTCAACTGGTAACACTATTCTCATCACCACATTAATTAGTTTGCATTTGGAGTGTCCAAAAGACAACGGCGACAAGCCTTCACACTTGGCCGCCTCAAAGCCTCGTTCACTCTGTGAACCACAACGTTTCTGAATATCTCTTCTTTTCGGTACTCTGGGTAACAGTGGTTAACATATTTCCTTACGTCTAACTCAGCCCGTGGGCACATTTCCCAGTTTGCATTTATCCCGCCCTCGTTTCAATATCTTAATTTTCTTGCCCGAAAAGGTGTGGCATTAGTTCTTTCAATAATATAGACGCACAGTTATGGGTGGAATGGGTTCTGTCTTTCAAAATGGTAAGTCTATCACCTGAAATAATTATTTATTCCGGGATAGTGTTTTCTTCATCTGTGTCATCGTCAGAAATCCTGGTGTTGCCTGCCTCTGTGTTGTTAAATACCGTTCTAAACTATTCTGCTTGGCGTGCAGTGTGTGTTGTTCGGTTTCCATGGCTTTTAGACGTTTCTCAAAGTTTGCTTTCATGGTAAATAGTCTGGATTGGCCGGAAATCATCACGTCAAACAATCGGTATATCCGGTGGTCGTCCGAGAATATGTTATTGGGTAGTGCAAATGGGAATGGTGTTGGTGCTGGTGGTTGAGGGGTGGCTGCTCCTCGTCTGATGACGGAGGACACCCGGTCAAAATCACATTTCCAGGTGTTGATTTCTGAAAATGAAACAAAAGTGTTACTGAAATGACCAGAAACTGGACGATTGGACGGACGACGGACACACAGACCAGAAAACATTATGCCATAAATGGGGCATACAAATAAATGATCTTGAGAAATTTTTTATGTTTAGTATACAAATATACCTACCAGACGTAACCTTCACTTTCACTAGTTCAAATGGGTTCCATTTTTCCTCCGGTCTTCGGAGTCCATTCATGGCTCTGATAGCATTTGTTCCCCTAGGCCATGTCACATTTCTAACTTCTCTGTTTATCCATATAGATGGAATAACGAATTCCTCCTAATGTTCAACTGGATCTAACTTTCTCCAAACGACCCTTGACCACATTTTCAATTTATCCATTTGGCAAAACTGAATTTACAGATGAATGAATTATATTTGATGCATTTAAATTTTACCTTTCTACTTTTCAAGTACATTTAAGGATCAACAATGGATACAAGACCACTGAGGTAATTGAAAAGTCAATAGAGATATGTTCACCATAAAATTCAATATACCCTCTTTCCAGTGGCAGTCCAAATTTCCCCGACCATCATCCCAGATGGCCTCTATTTTTTTTAAGACCTGCCTATCGTCTACCATGTGAACTTGTTCTCGTCCTGAATATGCACGAAATATTTCCCACTGGAAGCAACCAACAATCAATCAATCAGGTCAGTATTTCATATGAACAGATACAACCCAGGTGTTTCCAGTAAATCCCACTCAGGGCTTGCCAATACTCAGAAAACTAAGGTTTTTGTCAACCCTGTCGTATGGCCATCATCAATTAGCAAACCTCGTGCATCATAGTCACTTATTAAATGACGAATGTTAAACAATTAAAAACATGAAGAAACCCAATGGTAGGACATGCCTGATTTATAAAACAAAACCATGATTGATCTTTTCAGCTTTGTTCATAAATTTAGCATAATATTACAGGAATTATATTTACATAATTAATGTGTATAGTTTACATAGTAATCTTCTGAATTTTTGCAGAAAAAATTCAAATGAATATATATACATTTTCGTATTTTATAAAGGTGGTTCAAAGCTGTCATTGGAAAGGTCTATGTTGCAAGCAGTTGTACTTGATATAGAAGATACAGAAGTGGCGGACGATGAAAAAGAGCACTTGGTATTTCTTGGTCCAAATGAGGAATGGTTTCCACAAGAAAAATATCTTACTTCAGCAAATGTTCAGAGTACCGGTAACACATGCACAGACAAACACGTACTTCTAAGTTCCTCACCCATAAAACCTTTAGGTTCTTCAACCATTAACATTGATGTTGATACTGACCGTAATGTTGCAGTGCATCCACCTGCTATTCTCATTGATCATGTTGACAACTAGGAAGGATCAGGGATGATTAGCATTGTACTAACTTATTTTACCCTATTTAAATGAAGTATTTATTCTTATTATTTTTATCACATGACTGACTTAAATGCTTATTTAAATATTTTTCCTCGCTCATAATAACCTTCCATCATTACCGAACTCAAACAAAGAAATAACACGACGGGTGCCGTATACGGTGCAGAAAATGCTTACCCTTTCCGTTGCACCTTATTTCACTCCCGGTTTTTAGTAGAGTTCTTGTTGTTTATTGTTAGTCTTAAGAGCAGAATTCATACTTTTCTTGTTTGAAAAAGAGTCCGAGACAAAATCCTGAAAATTTGACGAGTTACACTGATGTGTTGTTGCTTTCTGAAACACCAGCTTTAGCAAAATCTAATTCAGTAAAGATGCATGGCAGCTTGTATTAAATACTCTCAAAACATTTTAAGGTAACCAGTCTAAATATCAATATGGCATCTTCTCTAGGTACTGATCTTCAAATTATATAAAGAAGTTTAATTAAAATGATTTAAAATCTAGGGAACAAGTTTTTCATCAACATCCAATCAATAAAATTAAAATAAAACCTTATCGGTTGAATTCTCCTGCATGCAATTAATAGCACTTTGTGCTCTTAAACTTCGTACTTTATTTGGCCTTTTAAACTTTTTTTGGAATCTATACGAGTCTTTTGTTAATATACTTTATTTTCATTTGTCATATGGCAAAATTATTTCTTTACCAACTTAATGCTAACAGAGACATTATAGTTTACATGGTATGTCTCTTGTGTTAATAATTGGGGACAAACGGGCACCTCCTTCATCAGACATTGTCAATCTCACTAAAATTGTGTTCTATTGAAGCATTTCTTGGTTATGAAGAGCAATATTTTGTTTCAGATTCAGCAAAGAGTATGTCTTGAAAGTATACAGAATATTGGCTTTCATATTTCATGACATTTAAAAAAAAAAATCGTACATGTTTTTTTCCCTTACTGCAATATTACAGTGGATTCTTGATTCTTGGAGATAAAAAAATGAAGATCAGAATTTAATGATAGAGAAAAAGTATTTCAAAATGAAGTCCAGGACCTTGCTTTTCAAGTGTTGACAGTGCAGACCTTTTAATTGTTTAAAAGTCAAAAAAACAATATTTGATGTGACGAGTGAGGTTTCCTGTGCCGGTAAGTCAATATGGAGTCATATGACCTTGTCATTATGAAGTTAGCTGGCTCAGTTGAAGCATCAGACAGACCAAGATAACGCCCTCCTGTGCAGATTCTTGACCAAATTTAAATTAGTTCAGTGATACTGGACGTCATACTATACTCCGAATTAAACACAAGAAAATAAAATTAAAAATCACAAGACTATTAATGGCCAGAGGCTCCTGACTTGACTTATTCCCGGTTGTGACTGTTTTGCTGAATATGAATTCGCATTACTATAAGACGTGTTACGGTACTTGTCTATCCTAAATTCATGTATTTAGTTTAAATGTTTAATGTTATATTTGTAATTCTCATCGGATTTTGTCAAATGAGTTGACGTCTTTTCTAGTATATTAAGGTGTTATGTCCTACAAGTGAGAGGTTTAGCTAGCTATAAACCCAGGTTCAATCCACCATGGCTGTACCAAGTCAGGAAATATGACAGTTGTTATCCATTCGTTTGATGTGTTTAGACTTTTGATTTTGTATTTATCCTTTTTGAATTTTCCTCGGAGTTCAGTATTTTTGTGTTTTTACTTCATTCTAGTATACATGTTTGTTTTTTTATCATTTTCATTTTCTCATCAGATAAAAAAAAAATACCAGTTTTTGCTTAGAAATATGCTATATGATTTTCAGACAAATTAAATTATCCTAGAATTTATTAACAATCATGCAATGCTCACATAAGCAAAAGCAACTGAAGACAAAACTTTGACCAAATAAACAAATATTCTTTAGACAATTTTGCATCTTTTAATGACTTGTTTATGAAAATCTTACCAGGCATAATAATAAAAAATATAGCAAAAAATAATGAAGGTAAGGCATACTTTTGGTCTTGTACTATAAAGAAATAAACAGATGATAAAAATATGAAATAATAAATCAAATACATTTACCTGCTCCTACAGGAATCAAAATTCCAACCTGTTCAAGAATATCTCTAGACTGCTGAACTGTAACAGTTGCTTTCTCTATTTTTCTCTTTCCATTACAAGTCTGAAGTGTTCAGCATGCACAGCTTTGATGACTTCTATGCTTTCCCCAAATAGTAGCGGTAGTTTGGAAACATTGTGAATTGGTCAGTCTCAAGTTCAAAAAGTCCAGCACGAATCTTGTTCTTGTTTTTTACAGAGTGAAAATAGGTTGATTCCGTTTTTATGAAAGATGTTTTTGTTCGTCAATGTTGTCAAGACAAGAACTGAATGAACATATCGGAGATGATAGTTTGATGTTAAAGTTAGTGTTGCAAGTAATCTTTGAGTACTGGGAAAAAGAGCACTTCATCTATAACATCATGATTCACTTAAACACATTAAGGAAGAAAAATTATATATTTTATATATTTAATGCCAACATTTTCAAACCTGTGGTCAACATTTCTGAAATAAACATAAATTTGTGATAGATTTACCTGATACTTCCTCTATATCAGAAGAAGTTGGTTCTGGCTCAGTCTCAATTTTCTGTTCTTCTGTAACATCTGGAATAGGAGGTACATGTAGCTTGGTGTCTTCAACATTAATAATTTTTGTCTGTTTTCTACTCATGCCGTTTTTATGAAAGATGTTCGTCAATGTTGTCAAGACAAGAACTGAATGAACATATCGGAGATGATATTTTGATGTTAAAGTTAGTGTTGCAAGTAATCTTTGAGTACTGGGAAAAAGAGCACTTCATCTATAACATCATGATTCACTTAAACACATTAAGGAAGAAAAATTATATATTTTAAATATTTAATGCCAACATTTTCAAACCTGTGGTCAACATTTCTGAAATAAACATAAATTTGTGATAGATTTACCTGATACTTCCTCTATATCAGAAGAAATTGGTTCTGGCTCAGTCTCAATTTTCTGTTCTTCTGTAACATCTGGAATAGGAGGTACATGTAGCTTGGTGTCTTCAACATTAATAATTTTTGTCTGTTTTCTACTCATGCCGTTTTTATGAAAGATGTTCGTCAATGTTGTCGAGACAAGAACTGAATGAACATATCGGAGATGATAGTTTGATGTTAAAGTAAGTGTTGCAAGTAATCTTTGAGTACTGGGAAAAAGAGCACTTCATCTAGAACATCATGATTTCACTTAAACACATTAAGGAAGAAAAATTATATATTTTATATATTTAATGCCAACATTTTCAAACCTGTGGTCAACATTTCTGAAATAAACATAAATTTGTGATAGATTTACCTGATACTTTCTCTATATCAGAAGAAGTTGGTTCTGGCTCAGTCTCAATTTTCTGTTCTTCTGTAACATCTGGAATAGGAGGTACATGTAGCTTGGTGTCTTCAACATTAATAATTTTTGTCTGTTTTCTACTCATGCCGTTTTTATGAAAGATGTTCGTCAATGTTGTCAAGACAAGAACTGAATGAACATATCGGAGATGATAGTTTGATGTTAAAGTTAAGTGTTGCAAGTAATCTTTGAGTACTGGGAAAAAGAGCACTTCATCTATAACATCAAACGTCTGTTTTCTACTCATGCCATTTTCAAAATGTGTAAAATGTAAATGGCCTACCTCTTTTTTTCTCATGAGAGGCATAGTTCCTAAAAGAAGTTGCTATAAATTTATCTGTCAATTATATACCGTTCTGCTTTAATGTATGTTTAGAGAGATAAAACCAGAATTTTACTGATTAAAGATATCCTTAGAGAAAAACACATTCAGGATCATCACCTTAACTTTTTAAGGATTTAAAATCTAATAAGCATGACATCACTATTTTTTTTCAGAGAAGATCTTAAAAGCAAATGTCTGTAATGTTTTATTTATTTTAATGAATGGTTGCATAATATAGCTCAACATGCAGACTTCTTATACGTTCAGGTATTTCACATCCAATTTTTTATGGAAATATTCTTTATAATAAAAATATTCTTATTACTATGCAAGCCAGTGGCGGATCCAGAAAAAGTTAGGGCCCACTGACTGATCTAAGAGGGGGACTGCTCTAGTCACGCTTCAGTGATTCCCTATGTAAACAACCACATTTTTTTTCCCAAAAAAGGGGAGCCTGGGCTCTCTCCCTAAATCCATCTCTGCAAGCTAACAAATTGGAAACTGTACCTACGCCTTAGTATGTTTTAAGTTTGAATTTTTATTAATCCTAATTTCATATAATAAAGTCATGCTTTCAGATAACACACTAAATTAGAAAACAATGAGACAGTCACTGAATTTAGTACGTCATATAGAATAAGCATGTACGAAAGCGTATAAGACACGAATCAATAAAAAATTTGGATATCTTATCAAAAGGCTTTCTTTTCTGCGGTGAAAAAGGAAGACTAACAGTTATAAGAAAAAAATACGAAGTTCAAAATAGCACAGTTGTACGTCATATTACGAATATTTCCAATTTTGTCTAGTTTCAGAGGAGTTGTGGTTCGATGAAATTGGTCTTTTTCTCTGTTGTAATAGATCATGTAGATATTACACATTTTATTCGAAATTACCATTGGAATTTGTCATTATATTTGTATCCGAATATATAGCAGTCTCCTTCTTCTTCTCTTATTTTTGCCTCATCTCCGTTAATACGCTCCCCAACATACTCTAGTTAAAAATCTCCCTTTTTGAAATTAGAATTGGCTATCACTCCAAACCCTACAAAACATTTAACACAAGGTAATTATAACATGATAATTTAGATTTACAAGCTCAAAACGGGAGGTATGTTTCTTTTTCATATTTACTTTGAACATAATTCATCAAAATCCTAACATGTAAGAGAATATATAATATTTACTGGACTGTCTCACACCAAAATTCAGCCCAGCCTAAAGGTGAACGTCTTTTCTTGAAAAATAAAATCCTGTCAGTTAACGGCTGAGTTACAAGAAATCCTAAATACTGTATAGTGTTTTAACGATTATAATTAATTTTATTGTTATTTGGACCGGGAAAATCTATTTTAAATAGTTTTTGTTATAAATTGCAATATAATGTCATCAATTTACGAACAAACATATATACATACACATCTAGGTGTTGTGGCTGTGGGTGCTGTAACAATGGCTGTTGGTGCTATTACTGTGGCCATGGGTGCTGTTGCGGTTTCTGTTGGCTAAAAAAACAAAAAATGTTAAGTAGGCATGAATAAGAATGATTTTCTTATGAAATCATATTTATCATATTTGGTAACCGTTATTTTCAAAGTAAACATCATCACTGACAGTGTATGTACAGTCTAGCAGTCTGATGGAAAGTTATTCTGACCAGAAATCATTTGAATTATCACTACCTTTGAGGCGCTATCCAACACCTATTATATTCAATCTTCTGTTCTGTACACCCATTATTCTATTACATATACGGTAACTTTTTGTAATTCTTACTTCCGTACTTTTCTTCTTTTGTACCATAGTTTTTATTCAATGTCCACCAATTTCTCCATCCGTTGCATTCCATTCCATTCCTTTTCAATTTCCAATCTGTTATCTCTGTGGGTGCCTCACTAATTCACTGTTAACAAATGAAAATCGTTCATTTTTTAACGCCGCCGGGGTATTTGCCAAAAGGTTATGCCTTTTTTTTACCTCTCGGCCGTGTCATTTGCCAAAAAATACTCTATCCGACTGAACGCTTGTAACGTCACGACCATCAATGCGTTTTTGAACATTAACATTCGGTGTATTTAAACAGATATATCATGTTCTTGAGGGGTATTTGCAAAAAATACCCTCCTTAACATGATATATCTGTTTAAAAACCTGGACACAGCAGTTGACATTGTAGATGGTGAAAGATGTGTCAGGTCAACAAAATATGAATTGTCAATCTACCAAAAAACCAACAAAGTGAAATATGTGATTGGTTCCATTCACTTGACCAGCTTAGTATCAGGTGTACTTCCTGAGGACCAATGTATTAGCTTAATTTCAAACAGATTTGTAAATGTACAGGGCGGCAGAAATAATAATATAGCTCTGGATGAGCATTTCGAAATTTTGAATCGGGACAGCAAGATCACGTGCAATGGACACCAAACCAAAGAAAGTATAATCAAACATTCCAAGGAGTATGCTCACTTGATTAATTATATCAAGTATTTTGAGCTCATCAGTGGTTTCAGTTAACGCAAAATTTTTTATCATTTGCCATCTTATTGTGAAGATGTACGAAAAGTGGCCAAGGACTTAATGGAACACAGTGCACTTAAATTCACAAACAATCGTCAGTTAAAATGTAAAGATTTTAAAATTGACCGAAATCCCTTTGAAAATTGTGTGGCTGGACTTTCACCAATGATACATCGTCATAAACCACCAACTCCATTTCGCCGTTTACGTGCAAGCATATTTAGGGGTTGTTTCCTTTATGTTATATATGTTACTGTTTCAGTCACGTATAAGACTTACACAAGCCATGTTTATTTACTTCAAAATATATCTTATTTTTTCATGGTTTGAATAATAATTTTTCACGGTTTGAATAATAACAAGTTCATCTTCATCATTCCCTTAAGTCCTTGATGACTTGTCACACATGTATGAAATTACTTATGGACATGATGGAAGTAATTTTACAACCTGAAAGTTAAAACGTTTTGGGAGGTTTAATCATACCATTAGTTAAGACCTCGAACTACATGCATTACTATAAAAGCTAGACTCACTGGGGTAAAGCTGATGACCGTAATTGCATTCACGGTCATCCCAAGATGTCGGATGAAAAATTAGGTCAGTTTCTGTATTGTCTGTTTAAGTGTTTCTATATCATTTTCTTTACAAATCATACATTGAAACGATGTAAATTTATAAAAGAATCACTCGAAAAGCCCTAACATAAAAAGGTGCACTCGATTTTTCTCTGTTCCATACAATCGTTACCCGTTTTGGGGAATTTTTTCTTGATTCACATAATGGAAGGGAAGACACGAAAATTTCTGAACTATAAGATTGATATGTTCTCCGTCCGTGATAAAAAAAAATCGGAGGTTATGCATTTTCTAGATCCAACTTATAGATACTACATATAAAAAAGAAGATGTGGTATTATTGCCAATGAGACACCTATCCAGAAAAGACCAAAATGACACAAACATTATCAATTATAGGTAACCGTAAGGCCTTCAACAATGAGCAAAGCCCATACCGCATAGTCAGCTATAAAAGGCCCCGATAAGAACCATGTCGTCGACTTGATATCTTATTGTTTTGCATTACTATGTAATATATACATTGAAAACTTATGCAAATGGTGTTTTTAAAATAAGAAAATTGTCGTTTTATTTGTTTCTATTTAACCACTAAAAATGTTTAGTCTGCCCTTCCACGAAATATTTAATTAGAATTTTTTTAAATGCTTAAGAATTTTCAAAAATTCCATCTGACATCCGAACAGACAATATTTTTAAGTTGAATCAATGCAGACAAGATCATTAACTAATGCTCATAAGCTAGTAGATACATTTGTCTTTTAAAATATAAATGACATATAACGATCGATCGTAATGGTACTATGTGGATAAATTTATCAGTTTTCAAGAGCAAAATTGGCAGAGCGTCATCCCTACAATGGCTTCCATTTCTACGATTGTGAGCATGAACTGGCGTAATGGAGAGATAATTTTGAAGAAGTAGAATCCTGACTGTATGAATAACATTTCTGTATACATTGTATATACAAATTGACAACTTTCCGCCTTGTGATACGCTTTTCGTATAATACTATTTTAAGGATCTAATTTGCTGGAGCTCACCTTCACTAGTTTATTCGAATGATATTTTCAAAATATTTCTGTTATTTTATTTGCACGACAAAATGAAAGACGATATAATATCAATGGGTGTACATGCAATTTTTTGGCATTTTTAAAAATGTGTATTTATTATATGTCATTAAAAGGAATCCCAGAAACAAAAAAAAATCTTATGTCGAGCAGTTGAACTGTGCACCGCATTTTTTTTTCATTATGCTTGTAAGGTGTCATTTTATCGCGCTTTTGTAGCATGTTTTCCCTTCCTGTTCATTTGCATGTCTTTTGGCAAATTCATTTAAAAAATTAAACCCTCTACTGTAAAAAAGATACATTTGGTAATCTTTGCATTTGAAGCACGTCTTATTTTCTTCTACCTATAGGATAAAACTCTCCTATTAATATGTGTATACCAACACGATTAATCATTTGATACAAAAAGATAGTTATATAAATACGGATATTTCTTAGAATTGAGGGTCATCCTTTAAAAGTTACGGTCATCATTTACAAATTACGGTCATCTTAAAAGCAGTTACGGTCAGCCTTGTTATGAATCGCTGATTCTGTTACGGTCATCTCGATTGTGATTTACGGTCATCTTGGCGATTTTTTCAAATCGAATTTCCCGTTTCATGCACATTTCTCAGAAGTAATTAGTGATTTCCGAGTGATTCTTTTATAAATTTACATCGTTTCAATGTATGATTTGTAAAGAAAATGATATAGAAACACTTTAACAGACAATACAGAAACTGACCTAATTTTTCATCCGACATCTTGGGATGACCGTGAATGCAGTTACGGTCATCAGCTTTACCCCAGTGAGACTAGACATAGTTAGGCGATACAAGAGTAACTTTATTCAAATTTGCTCATTGGGGGAATTATTGAACTAAAGAACAATGCCCACCGCGTTGCACGTATTCAATATTTCAAAGTGACATCATACTCTTTTCTTTTTTTTTTAATTTGATCGTCCACCATTTTAGAACTTTTCAAAAAATCTGCCTGATATTAACATATAGAATAAGATTTGTCCAAAATCTTGCAACAATTGTAACATTAACAGTGCTAACGAGGCCATTTTCTATAAATCTGATATTTCAAAAGGGCATAACTCTTATTTTAAATCGATCGTCCACATTTTAGAACTAATCCGAGATCGACCAAATGCATAAGAACCGGTGTACCACAAGGCTCTATTCCTTGCCGTCTATTATTTATTTTATATATCAACGATGTTTTTTAAATACTAAGGCTTTTCTACCTCAGGCATAGATTACCTTAGCTGTATTTGGCAAAACTTTTAGGAATTTTGGTCCTCAATGCTCTTCAACTTCGTACTTTATTTGGCCTATTTATCTTTTCGGATTTGAGCGTCATTGACGAGTCGACGAGTAAACGAAACGCGCGTCTGACGTATACTAAATTTAGTCCTGGTTTCTATGATGAGTTTATTTACCACTTAACATAGAAAACTCATTAATAGATTTATATGCAGAAAATTCTACATTGCATGGAAAATGTAATGATGTACTTCAGTTAAGGCAACAACTATTTGATTTTCGGGGGGGAAGGGGGGGGGGGGGGTTAAATAGAAAAAAATACATATTCAGGTTCTCAAATATGTAACAGTTTACCAAATGAAA
This sequence comes from Mytilus edulis, assembly GCF_963676685.1. Classification (NCBI taxonomy): domain Eukaryota; kingdom Metazoa; phylum Mollusca; class Bivalvia; order Mytilida; family Mytilidae; genus Mytilus; species Mytilus edulis. The sequence goes on from NC_092354.1 coordinate 26,863,114, forward strand.
CAAAAAATGAGTATTACAGCTTTGTCTTTTAAAACAAAATGTTTTTCATCAAATGTGCAAATCAATATCTTTTTTCATTATTATCTATTGGTAGATACAATTGTATATTGTGTATAATATATCGTTAATATACTGAATGTACTTATACATATGTTATTATTATTTTGAAGACTCTCAGGATAATTAGTTTTAACAAATGGAATCATCCTGTTGAAATAAAGATTATTTATTTACCTATTTATTTTATTTATTGTTAATATTAATCTATACGCTAGTGACAGTATATAAAACAATCTGGTAAGAATGGTACCAGAGAGCACTTAAAAGACCGGACGAACACCTCATATTTCTGTGACCCTCGCAACGCGTTACGTGGGGCAATACTAGGGAATGTGTCCATGAGACTCAAAATGAAGCCCTAACTTCCATTTCATATAGTTTAAAAAAGACATGATTGTAGAACGGTCGAAGTATTCCTACCAACATTTATACTAGATCCGAGTTTTGGGTAGAAGTCTCATATCATCTGTTTATGGCTAACTCAATTTTGAGAACAGAAACAAAAAAAATCAGCATTTTTCCCCAATTGAAAACAGGAATAACTCATAAAATATATAAGTAACGCCAACAAATTCAAACTTGATTTTTATATCGTGGTAATAAGCATTGAGTGGTTTTTCAAAATTTACCTGACGCAAACTAAAGAAGACGCAAACGAGAAACTCAGCAATTCTTCCATTTTAAAAGGGCCATATCTCTTAAACAGTTAGAATCAGTAACGCCTTCCAAATTGAAACCTGATATGTGTTTCGTTGTTAGAATCAGGGCGTACAGTGACTAATGGTTGTTAAATTTTTGTGTTATTGTGTATCTTGTGGAGAGTCGTCTCGTTGGCAATCATACCACATCGTTTTAGAAGGTAAATAATTTTCGGACGTATAGGGGTAAAACTTGATGCACCACCGCTACAGCAGTGATAACAAAATACTGTTGAAGATATCGGATTATTTTTCCCCAGGTGAGCAAAACTTTTTTGTAAGACTACCAACGGAAATGCCACGTCACCGAAAAAAAACAAAACGATCACACCCAAGTGTCGACATACGGGGACCTTAAACTTTCTTTCACCATTTAAAAGTGCAACTTATTTCAAGAACATCTCCAATATAACTTATTGTTTATCTACATTGTTTTATAATACCAAAGTGCTTTTTTGCAGGTTGCGGGTTGAAGTTTGCATGCAAGTTTCAATTCACACATAAATATTATATGTATGAAAATACCAATCTAATTAAAAACGGTTTTAAATTGGATTGTGAAAATACATACATAAAATCTACCCTATGACTAATAAATTTAAAATAACTTCTAACAGTACACATCCTGTAGTAATAAAGCATAAAAGTAGGATAGAAGTTTTGGTCAGTTGCCAGTATTTGATTGTGTCATTTCATTATAATTAAATTCACTAATCATAATTTTAGTACACATGCATGTATCGTTTGATGCTTATCATACTGCTCAATTGCTATTTTAAAATATCAAAATAGTTCTAAACATTGATTCTAATTAAATTGAAAGCAATACAAACGTATTTACATAGGCTGCACAGGTTCTATCATAGAACACATTAATCTGTCTTAATCTAGTTACATAAACAATTAAATTCCTTTCAGTGGGCATTTAACATCTTTGTTTTTTCAAACACAACCAAATCACCCACCATGACAGCATTTCGTCCAAGTATAAAAATGATTTTCGAGCATGCGACTTCTGATGCCATAGTAAAACGTCCTAAAGTTCAAAGGGCACAAAGCAAAACTATACCGACTACGTCGGAAAAATTTAGTGGATCAGGTGTTATTGGTAGTGTTGTAGACAAATGTTTCTTCAAAAAAAAATAATGGTATTGTACTAGAGGTTAGGGATGTCCTAAATGATCGTGACCATTTTGAAAATGTGCAGTTTATGTATGAAGGACGTTTTTACTGCCACTTTTGTTTATATACCCCAATTGGCATGCTTAATTTGTTACAAATTAAAAATCAAATAAAATACTACTGCTTCTGTAACTATTTTTAATTGGAGCTCATCTGGACTAGGATTTGGATTGTTTTTGACATATGCAATATCGTAATCATCCACACAACCAACAATTTTCTTAGTACGTTCATTAACTTCAAACGCAGATTTAAGAGCCGTGCCATCAATAACCATAGACACAGCGTGTATCTTAAGTTTTGTTTTCGATGAAAGGCTGTATTCCATCAGTTTTCTAGAGAAGTAATGAAAATGTGAGCAAAAGAGAACCGATGAAATCACTGCTTGTAGTGTACCCAGCCTTCGCAGACCCTTGCTAACCGTTTGGATCCTCTTCAAATCAGTAGATGTTTTGTGATGTCGTTTAGATTTCCGGAACTCTGGTCATGATACAAAGGACCGCGAAAAAAAAATGTTTTGCAACCACCAAGATATTCTTTGGAATTATGAAATTCTAAAACGTCTAAATCCTATGAATGCCTTGGCTAAAAAAAACCTATGTACTACATCATAGTTGTGCTTGTAGAATATAGAATTTCTTGAAAATTTTTATGTTCTTTTAACTTAATTCAAAGTGTATTTACTTGTGTGATGTTTATTACAAGAAACGGCGGATTCATAAACACAACTATTTAAGAGATACGAAAAGTGATACCTTTGGAAAACTAACAGCAGCTTATGGAAATAAAAATACGTGCGAGAAAGTGTGTCATTATACTGATAGAAAATATGCATGTCTCAAAGTAAATATTTTTTGTACAATTTTTTTTTCAGACACTCCGTGTGTATTGTACGAAAGGACACATAGGTCTTCGAGTTACAGAAAATGTATGGATTGCCTTATCTTTCATACAAGTCTTACACATGACAAAGGTCTTAACACACCATCCAATCAAAAGAGAACATTTGGTTTAGGAGGTGGTGGTCATCGTTTTAAAAGAAAATGTACTGTAAAAAATGGTAGACTTGTGTACTCATTTACATGTAACATTAACAGAAAACTGAACAGTAGAGTCAAAAAACAGACTTAAAATTTGCATTAATTTTCAAGATACAAATTGAACTATAAAACAAGAGCTGTCAAAATGACAGTAAACCAGATTCTTTAACATTTATTTGTGTTCTGGCAATATTACAAGGACCAAAAGTCCTAATAGGTCAAATTTATGATCATCAATGTCAAACTTGACTTCCATGTTGTCAACAATAACAACATATAAACTAGATAGAAGATGACCCTCTAGCAGGACAAACTGTGTGCCCTTAATGCATAAAGTAAGAAAAAATCATAGGGTAAGAAAAAATTACTAAGTCCACCTACCTAGGATTTTGAAAATATCTATAAAAAAATATCTATAAAAAAATGAATGAATTGTATGATTTTCAAATGGAAAGGCAAAAATCAAGCTTGACCTGTTTGACCATCTAGTTATCATAAGTGACATCATTTTGAAATATTAGAAAGCATATAAGTACACACACGTTTGTTCAGCAGGGGTAGGTAGGCAGAAATCATGAAGTCAAACAAGGAAGAGATACGTTTATGAGACTTAAACCTTATAAAATATGAAACCATAGTATCTTGTGGTCACTCCAATAACTTTCTAGGCTCCCACTTTCAAATCGTTGTTGTCTTGTAATATAGGCATGGTCAATGGAAGAATGATTGTCTGTGGTTTCATCGATATGAGCTTGGCCTAAATTAAGTGCATGTATAGTACTCTGAAGTTTTTTCAACTGCGTCGTTTGTTTGAACTGGTCAATATTGATATCTCCAAGAAGAACTGTGTAATGATTGGGTGTCACAACAGAATGTATTGTATCACAAATGTTGTCCACATTGGTTGCTGGATGACAGTATATTGATGTCAGACAATAGTGTTTTTCAGATAATGACACTATCAACTGTATCCCCTCTATCCCTTCTTCCTCAATGAATTCTATTGAATCAACCTGTAGTCCTTCTTTTACATATGCAAAGATGCCACAATGAGGTCTGTGTAAATGTATTGCATGTGGGTAAAAGTCAATGAGATTAAAACCGTTCAACATATAATGATCTAATGAATCTGACTTTTTAGCCCAAGTTTCTTGTATAAATATTACATCATTCTGATATATATGATCATCATTTCTATAGTCGTCTATGTGTTTGTGTAATGATCTTGCATTATGGCATAAGATAGCAAGTTTTGGCTTTGCAAGTGGCAATTGACTGTAAACAATCTGTTTCTCATTTCTAAGTCGGGATATCTCAATTTTGACACTCTTGTCAATTGTGATCTTGTCCTTGTTAAAGTCGAGAAGATGGAGACCCTGTAGTGAGGTAACTCGACTTAATGCCACATATACCATGTGACTTTGGATGCGTCCTTTGAAGGAAACAGCAGCATTAGAAAGTGAAATTCCTTGACATTTGTGTACTGTTGATGCTGCAGCTGGTTTCAATGGGAACTGTTTGCGAACGATTTGAACATTTTTGTATTTTCCTACTTGAAATTGTCTGGTTATGAAATGTATTGGTGTCCAATTAGGATTAATAGTTCCTTTGTATAGTGATTTGCTTTTTCTCCTTTGTGTCGCACCAATGTCTTTGTCCAGAAAAACAACAAAACAACCCACAAAAGTATCAGTTTATTGTTTGATATGTCAATATGCACAAGTTGGCAGGAAGCTCCATTGGTTAGACCATCTTTTATATCTACATTTTGAATCATCATGTAGTTTGCAGAAACTTTCAAAGGTAATTCTGAGAGCAAGTTTTGAGTTTTTTGTGGTGGAAGAGTCTTAGATATGTTAAATATAGAGTCTCTGACATTTGTTGTTACATCTCCAATTACATAATCAGAGGACTGAGCAACATATAAATGACCCTCTATCTTTGATAATGAATATACATTGTGCTCATCAACAAATGCATTGGAACTGAACAAATGTATGTAATTGTCTATATTAGATTCCCTAGGTGATGAAACAAGTCTTGTGGATAATGTTAGAATGTCATTTTCTGTTTGTACCTCTTCTCGGACTCTATTGAGTATATGTGCAAATTGAGCATCATCTTTCTGACGCATAACAGTCTTCAGTTCATAAAATGTAACCAAATCTTGCCAAAAATTAGTTGCTAGTTGTCCATAATCTGCTGTTGACAATGAAAAAATCCACTGATCAAGAACAGGGCGTAACTGAAAAAGATCACCAACTAAAAGCAGTGATATACCACCAAAGCGCTCTTTTGATCCAAAGATATCTTGGAGTCGGTTACTTAGGAAATTAAACATTCGAATGCCAACCATGGACACCTCATCTAAAATAAGGACCTTTAACTTGGCAAAATGACATCTCAGAGTGTTCAAAGTGCTGTGGTCTAATGGTATATAAGTTTTCAAAGACTGGCTAGCAGGAATGTGGAAAATCGAATGCAGCGTATTACCTTTAATGTTGTATGCAGCTTTGCCTGTTGGCGCTCCTTTAACTACCTTTATATCATTTGGATTTTCACCTGCAGTGTCGAAATATCGCAATAAGGCTTGATAACTAGCTTTCAACACATGACTTTTACCCACCCCTGCTCCACCGGATAAGAAAACATAATAGGGTTCATCATTTGTTTTAGTTGTATTCAAAATGTAGTAAAAGAAACATTTTTGCTCTGGATTTAAAGAACGAACTAGTTCCAAATATTCATTGTCTGATAGCTTATTTGCTATAACAATTTCAGCGGCTTTTTTTGCACTATTAGAGCACCCAATATCTTGTCCTATGTCATAATGTGTACAGGAACTATCTGCAGGCTGGAGTATAGATTCCATGTCTTGTCTGAGCTGTTCTGAATCATCCTCTGTTTGTCTTGCATTTGGAGCAATGTCAACTATTTCATCATTGACTATCTGTTGGTTGGCATCTTCGAAAATTTCTTCAATGCTTTCATTTGAGGTAAAGGCGTCAAACATTGCCTTAAATGAAATAATGTGAGCTTCATGAGTGGTACTTTGTCCTTTGAGAGCATTTTCCTCTCTCCATGGATAAAAGAGCATTAATTGCTCCCGATAGTATAACTCTGGATCTTTTTTAAGACTATATCTCACTGAACGTATTACCTTGGGGACCCTTCTCTTGACCAGGCAACTTCCATCAGGCAAATGAATTTTCATACCTGCAACTATCTCCTCCACATTATTGTCTACTCCATCTATTTGATCAACTGTGTCAGAGATACCTTTTTTCTTGTCAACTTGTTTTTCAAAAGAAGATGCAAATTGTGACAATATAATATTTTCCATCGAAGGTGGACGTTCTGAGTACCTATCAAGGAGTCCAGCACAAATTACTTCTGTAGATTCATCAGGGAGTGTTTTGAGCACAGATGCTGGCTTCAAAATACCAATACGCTTCTCTGGTGTAGAGGTGTTGATGAAAATGACATCTCTAGAACTCTGTGTCAAAGGAAGTTGGAGCAGCAGATATATTGCTTTTTGTGCAGAAACTTCACAGTGATTCAAGAACTTGTTAGAAATAACTCTCATTTTCTCCCTTACACTGAAGTTTCCTCTTTTCACTTCATCCACTGCATTTTGCAAAAGCATACTCGTTCGTACCTCTTTGAGATTTCATAATATAGCTAGCTATATATATGCACACAGCATACGGGTCAATAACAAACTGGAGATCTGTGTTTGCTTGCCATATTCTTAATACTTGAAGATTGTAAGAGTTAATTCTGACATCATTCACAGCTCTCTTCAAGAACACCTTTTTCTTTGACAATGATGAACGAATAGCATCTATGTACTGTTGGTTATTTAACTCACATTTAGTAAGGAAAGTTTGAAAGGTCATATCCTCATCACCTGTCAGGGTTTCTAATACTATACTAATTTTTTTGTAATTGTCCTTATGCTTGAGAATTTCTGTTTTTGAATGATCTGCAGGAAATGGTTCTAAAATCAAGGTTTCTGCCATGGGAGCAATAGGAAATCCAAAGCGACATACACGCTTGCCTTTCTTTTTGCATGATTTGGAATGTCGATGTTTTTGCAATTTTACAAACTGTTGATCTTCTTCTGAGACATTAGAACTAGAAGTTATGTGTGCGTCTATAAATTCAAGGATATCACTCATTTGGCTAGATCCATATATTGGTGAATTTTTAATCCAGAACAAGCAATGCAAGTGTTGAAACTCCACTCTTATGTAATAGTCCTGTAATTCTCCTAATGGGGAGTTTTTACATTTCAAAATATGGTTTAGAAATATCTGAGTTCTATAGTGAAAGTGTCTGGCACATGTTGTTGGGTGCTTTTGAATCAATTCACATCTCTGCATCCAATTCATTGCAATAGTTTCTTCCACAGAAATGTCCCGTTTATATTCTTTCTTAGCTAAGATACATAGTAAGTCTAACCATTGAGTCTCAGCTGCTGAAAAAGTAGCAAAGAAAGTTGGCAGGCCTAGCTGTCTCAATATTGCAAATAATTCCTTCTGCTTGTTTTGATAATAAGGTGGTGATGACCTTAGAGTCTTTAAAAATGTAAATCCCTGGTCATTTTGAAGTAAACTGTTTATATTTTCAGATGATTTCAATTGTCCAGCTGTATATGAATTATTGTTAGTTTTACGTAAAGCAGTAGTTGTAATGTCTTTGACTTGTAATGTTTGAAGTTTCTTAAGTTTAAAGAAAATATTGGGTACAGATGTTGAAAATCTTGTGTCTGCACTCCTCAACTCTGCCTTGCAGATTGTGCTGAAAGTTACTGGAATTGTTCTCTGATGATTTTCAATTCTTTTTTGTCCAGCAAATAGCACAGGAAATGACTTTTCCTCTGCATATTTGTCGCGGAATAAGCTTAGAGGATGGTTTTTTTCACCAGCTGCAATTTGTAAGGCATGCCTACCATCATCTGTAAAGTCTAAATTTTGTAGTAAAGTGTCCTTATTCCCTGAACCTGACACTTCTTCATCAGATTGTTCTACCCAGTTATCATCGTTTTCATCTGAGATCAATTTATTCTTTTCTTGGTTTTGTTAACTGTGTGGTAAAGTATTGTCTTGTGCTCTTTGATTTTTTGCAGACTGCATTTGCACTAATTTTTCATGGCTTTCGATCACTTCAATGTCAGTTTCTGATGCAAAGTTGATGATATTTGTGTTTTCTGATGTCCAAGAGGTATCCAGTTGTATTGCTTCCTCTTGATATAATGGACTATTTCCAATGAAATATTTAACTAATTCATAAATAACTTTTGGTCTCACAGTCTCATGGAGGATGGAGGATTTGTACTCAAGTTTTCTTTTAAATAACAGATGAATAGTAGCAGTGTCTTCAAATCTTCTAGGAAGCACAGATATAACATCAGATGGATCCATTGGTACATTAACTGTATTGCCATATATCCCACACTGCTTTCCTACTCCAAGTTCCTTCAGTTGCATGAACGGTATGCGCAATGCTACAGTTCTCTCCTCAGTTTGAGTTGGAGACAAGTGATGTAAGTAGTCTGGTAAAGTGTCGTACTTAAATCCATTGTTGTAGGCCGTGGGTGGCATTTTTTTTTCCATTATATATTTATGGCATGTTTTGCACACCCATTCACTTTCTGAAACACTTTTAGTTCCTGTAAGAGTTTGATCCAATATTTCTTGTGGAATTCCTTTCTGCATATAATGTTCTTTAGAACAGGCATAAACACTATGCTGGTAAAATGTTTGCATACAACATGAGCAAATGAAATCATCACTTCTTTTGAGCAAGTCTCTAAATATTTGAATTTGGATTTCAATGTCACTTTTCTTTTTTATCCTTGAATGTCTGTTGAGATGTGTTTCTTTTTTTGTTCCTGTTATAGGTATGTCGCCATTTTTGTCTACTTGTTTTTTCCTTATCTCTAACTTTAGGTATACTGCGTCGTTTTTGACGTGTTATATTTCTCCTAGCACTTTCTTGTTCTTTAACTTCAGGTATACTGCGTCTATCTTGACGAGTTTTTTGTCTTTTAGCATTACCATGATCTCTAACTTCAGGTATACAGCGTCGTTTTTGACGTGTTATATTACTCCTAGCACTTTCTTGTTCTTTAACTTCAGGTATACTGCGTCGTTTTTTACGTGTTATATTACTCCTAGCACTTTCTTGTTCTTTAACTTCAGGTATACTGCGTTGTTTTTGACGTGTTATATTACTCCTAGCACTTTCTTGTTCTTTAACTTCAGGTATACAGCGTCGTTTTTGACGAGTTATATTTCTCCTCACACTTTCTTGTTCTTTAACTTCATTCATGCTTCGTCTATGTGAACGAGTTTCATTCCTTCTAGCATTTTCCTGATCCTTAACCTCAGGTATGTTTCGTCGTTCTTTGCGAGTTAAATTCCTCTTCTCATTTTCTGTCCGTCTATTCTGAGGACACTTACTTTTTTTTCGTGTAGATAAATTGTTTAGTTTTTGTTGTGTAAGTCCTGGAAGAGAGGCATTTAGATTTTTAGAATGTTTTGGACTGTATAAACTTTTCTTATGGATATTTCTCATGTCTTGATCATTTAAATATTCACAGAACCAATTCAGTTCTTTGGTTCTAGCAGGTTCTGTAGGAATATCTGTAGTAGAAGTGGTCGCAAACAAATTAGTATCCTGACTTTTTCTCTTTTTCTGAAAAGATAAACAAAAAACTCTTATCAATGTGATTCATTTAGTGGAGGGAACTGTAATGATAGACAATATATAGTACAACATAATTTTGTATACCCTGTCTATTTTTTTTATTTTTTTCATTTATTCTTTTGTTCATTTGTTTTATTAGTTTTTTCTCTCTTTTTTTACTGCAGTATCTTTTCTGTCTTTTTGCCACTGTAAGTCCAGGTTTAAATTGTATAGAAACTGTACTAAACTTTTGACTGTCAATTTTAGAAGTTGTTGGCTGTTGACTTTGTGAGTTGGGATTGGCCACAGTAAATAGTTGTTGAGATGCTGGTCTTGGAATGTCTTTGGATTCCTCTGTACCTAGTTTCTGTGAAAAGTGAAGAAAAATTATAGCCTAAGCCAGATACAATGTCACATGATTAAGTATTATTTGTGAAAAATGAAGAGAAAAAATAGCCTAATGCCAGATGCAATGTCACAAGAATAAGTATAATTAGTTTCTGTCAGTTAAAAGAGAGTAAATTTGATTTTGATAAACAATTTCTGAATCAATTAAATTGAGAATGGAAATATGGTCATGGGGAATGTGTCAAAGAGACAACAACCCGACCATGGAGCAGACAATAGCAGAAGGTCACCAACAGATCTTCAATGCAGCGAGAAATTCTCACACCCGGAGGCGTCCTTCAGCTGGGCCCTAAACAAATATTTATATATGCCCCTATACTATATATATAATACATACATGACGTGCAAGCCTCTTCCGTAGCTTGTCTTCCCTATTCTTCTGACTGGGTGATTTTTTGTTCTGCTTAGGCATTTTGATGAGTTTCAATGTTGCATATCTAAAAAAAAAAAAAAAACTTTAATACTAAGTTATACACAAGACAGTGAAAATAAATACAATTTAAATGTTAAATAAAATTTCTGTCCAAACAGTATACAAGAAAAAAAGATAATGATGATTCATAAAAAACATCAGATTTACATATATATGCATATACAACAATTAAATTAGTACAAGTTTGTGATAATCAATTATTGCGAGTCTGTATTGGATGGTGGTTGTGCAGCTGAATCGGATGGTGGTTGTCCAGCTGAATCATTCAAATCATCCATGTCTTCATCAAACGACATTGCATGAAGAACTTCCTGGCTAGAATCAAGGTCTCTTTTCAACTTTTTGCATTTATCTTGTGCCTCATATTGGTCACGTCTTGCCTCAGAAATTTTTTTCCTTAAACTTAGGTTTTCATTCCTCAAACCCTCAATTTTCTTTTGAGCCTCCTTTAACTCTTCATCAGTTTTAGTTAAATTGGTTTTAACTGAATCAGCATTATGATTTACATCGTCCATCAAAGTTGTGATTTCATCAGTCAAATCACTGACAGTGTTCATATGCTCTTCTGAAACTTTCCCATTTTTCTTTACTTTGAAAAGCATGCCCACAATTTGCAGCGACACCCCTTTTGCTTTGGTGGCAGAACTTTTAATTTTATTCACCCTTTCCATTATCTGAATAAAGAAAAATGAATTAAAGTAATTGTATTTGAGTGCAACAACCCTGATGTGATAGGGCCATAGGGGGCATGTAAATTGTCTTATATAACTATAAACTACAAGAACCCTGAATTGCTCACATGGGAAATCACTATATTCAGGTATTGTAATAACTAATATTTACTTATTACTTATTCAATGTCTTTTAAGTGCCATTATTACATGGTTTGATTCAGAACTTGGTTGAAATTGAGAAATCAGTTTAGGAAAGGCGATACAAATGTGAAATGTAAATAGATGGATGTATACAAATGAACAAATGAAAACAGAGTCAAAGTGATGAAAAAGGCTTATACTAGTGATTGGCTAGGTGAGCTAAAATAACCAGCATCTGATGCCATGAAAAACCAGCTCACTGGAGCCATTAAAGTGTGTGTAATTTGCAGACTAATCCCTTCAGCGTCTGCATTTGTAGAGGAATATACATCTGGATATAACTCCAGTAATTATGATCCACTGTATAAAAGAAATAAACCATTATATTTGTCCATTTGCAGCAGGAACAATCTACATCTCATCTGTCAAGCTAATGTAATCAACAGTGTTACATTTATTAAAATTGAGAACCAGAATTAAATATATTTTATAATGATTATGCCAAGTGCATGACAATACATGTATTGCAAACAAAATATGTGAAAGTGCTAAATGACAAACAGTATACATGCCATATGTTACAATAAAATTTAAAGTATGATGATGGTTGAAATAAAGCATGGTTGGATGATATAAGCTTGACAGGTGAAGTGATGTCATTTATTTCTAAACAGGTAAGAAATAAAATGAAATGTTAAGACATATAAAGACATATAAAGCATGGTTAATTTGGCCACTGATGCACATTCTAATAAGAAAATACTATTTTTAACAAAGCTGAAGTAAAATTAACATTACAATTTCTTAATTTTTTTTTTATATAAATGTGAAGGTGAATCAGTGTTACCAGCACCTTACCACGAGGAGGATCTAAATATGCAATACAATTAAAACTACATATTGAGACTTAACCATGCAATGTGATACATGGCACATGTGATAGCATTATATATAACATTTATGCATGCAAGTGTAAATGAAATAGTGAATAGCGACTATATGTATTTATATATGTGATGGAATATTAAGTAGGAAAGAAGGCAAAGTATCACATTCAGTAAAGCCTGAGATTTAATGTTTAAGGCCAAAATCCATAAGTCATGCAGAAATACACACAATTACCATTGAAAGAAATTTGTTTAAATCTCAAGCTGTACAAGGTGCCACTATGGAGATTGCAAGCACAGTAAAGAGCAAAAAATAAAAAAATAGTATTACCTTTATCAATCATAGAATGCTTCTAAAGTTAATGAATCCCATTTCTGTTGTATAATCTGCCAATAATACTCAGGTAACACCATTTTTCAATCTTTCAAAAACCGAAAGGTTTGGTTGAACGGTTCATAAGTCAATATATGGACACGACATTTTTTAAACTTTGAAGAACCGTAACTCCTGAACGATAAAGGTTTAAATTGTCATTATTGAACTTGACCTCCTTTATGTTGTCAGTAACAACATATTAAAATTTAAAAAGGTTTGGTTGAACGGTTCATGAGTAAATGCACAGACACGACATTTTTTAAACTTTCAAGAACCATAACTCCTGAACGGTAAAAGTCAAAATCGTCATTATTGAACTTGACCTCCATTTTGTTGTCAGTAACAACATATTAAAATTTTAAAAGGTTTGGTTGACTGGTTCATGAGTAAATGCACGGACACAAAAATTTTTAAACTTTCAAGAACCGTAACTCCTGAACGGTAAAAGTCAAAATCGTCATTATTGAACTTGACCTTCATTTTGTTGTCAGTAACAACATATTAAAATTTTTGGTTGAACGGTTCATGAGTTAATGCACGGACAACATTTGGTTGCTGCCCGCCCGACCGACCGACCGCCCGCTCGCCGTACATCCCCAAATCAATAACCGACATTTTTGACACAAAAATCCGGTTAACAATAGAACAAAACGTCTTCACGACATCACCAATCATGTCCAGAATGTTATCACTGAGCTGTCAAATCACATTAAAGACCTAGTAGTCCAAAAGCAGTCTTATCATTTTACGGCCACCACTACAAAGGAAAAAAAAACCAATTGAAGGGATCATATGCTAGAATGTTTGCAGTTCATTTAACAAAACTTGCAACAACGATGTGTGTACATTAATCAGCACTTAGACACCAATAAAATGGAACGTATTAACTCGCTGATATATATTGTTCACATCTGTTACAGTCCATTTCAGTCCAGAACTCCTTAATCCGTCCTTAGACTTCATAACCAATGTTTTAAATTTGGAATCATGAGCAGAATTGTATTTGGAATACCAACAAAGATGACAACAAGGAAATTCTTTGGAAGCCATTTCCAGAGTTTGACTACAGATGCTCCAGTAACTTACCGCCTTTTTAATTTGAAGTCTATTGTAACAGAGCAGGAGGAAAGATGTTTTGGGAATCTAAGAAGAGTGTTTGAAAGAACAACCAACAGACAGGCAGGTCACATTGTTGACAGTGCTATAATGCGCATAACAACCCTGCAACAGTTAGTTTTCAAACAGAATTCCTTTACCATCCAGGATTCCTCCATCAGCAAACAAGCTAGACTGCTTCCACCAAGGTTATGTACAATGTTTCCATCAGAGCTGATTGCCAATAGGTCAGTGTTGATCACATCTCACCTGAAAAGGATTGCTGTTTTATGCTATTTGGCAAGGATGGGTGGTGGATGATGGAAGATGGCAACATTGTCTTTGTTGATGAACCAGATTATCCTCAGTTTCACTCTGATTTTCAGCTCTAATTTTGCGAACGAATAGTATGTTTTTTTTTATTAAAGAATTTAGCGTCATTACGAAGAACTCTATTTTTTTAAGTATCGTTTATCCGAAAGAATTGCAAAAGAATGCATTTTGTAAGGTACAATTTTATAATGGTGAAACAATTTTAGAAATATGAGAGTTTCAGATTGTTTCCGTGGTTAGACAATGCAGGAATAACTTTTTTTCAAGTTGAAATTGTCCGTTGTATAAAAGTTGGGACGATCAAAGCTTTTGTACAGGGGTACATCAACAAAACTTCAGCTAGCGCATCATCCAAAAAACGTAAAATAAAGAAAACGGGCAAAATGATATGAGGTTGAAGAATAGGGAAATGAAAATAAACGTTCTGCCGAGACAGAGGAAAACCCCCATGCAACAACTGACAAAACCATGAAGATACCAACACAAATAATAAAGGCAAATATACTCAGAATAAATCAGTACATCATGTAGCAATATTAAAGAAAACACAGAATATGCAGGCTGTTGAATATTTCAAGAAGAATTAAATGATGGTATTTTATACAGTATTACCGTTATTTTTAATTTTTAATTTATTGAATTACAATATAATTTTTTTGTAAAACCAATTTATATGCATGGCCAAAATTATATATTAATATAATATATATTTGTTTTTTTCCCTAACCTTCCGGGTCAAAATAGGAGCCATTGGGACGCATTTAAAAGAATTATTATTTCCCCCTCCCCGGGGTTAAGCTCTTGAAAGTCAAGTTATTTTTTTTTGAAAACACAAGTTTGTAAAAAAGCGGACCTTTTTAATGGAAATGGCTCCCAATCGATTGTAAGCCGCAGGGCTATTTGCCCCAAAGTTCTGGTTCTACATACAATTACCACAAAATTGATTAACTATTGACTAATATGCACAAGTTTGAATACAATTAAAATCAAGGTATCATGTTTTATTTAGTTATAGATATTTTCCATCATTTTCTCAGCATTCAGCAAATGATATTATTCATACTAGGTATTGTGTGTTGCTCAAAAAGGTACTCATTTTGTGGGATGCAAGTTCACATAATTTTGGGCACCTACAGCCCTACTTCCTGTTTGATGTTAACTTTTATTTTAGGGAGCGGGGTTTCATATCCACAGTTATACTAGTTCACTCTTTGTTCTTTTACAGCTATCTACTAAAAATGTTAAGATAAGCTTAAGGATTCTATACCAGTGAAAAATCGGGCCAGCTCATAAAAATATCTCTCAAAAAGTGGTATTGTAGAGAGTTCAAGCCCAAAATTCAGATCTAGATTTAATGTAGATTTCATAAGATTAAATGTAGATATTTTTTAATGATTCAATGGTGAAGGTTTTAATTTTTTTATTGATTTTTTTATGTTATCATTATAAGGGTGAGGGTACTTTATATTAGGTATTTGCTTGTAAAGGTCAATATAAAAGACTTGCAACTATATTATGTATTTGATTCTATTTTAATACTTATGTACAAATTTAAATCATAATGACAAAAGTCTTTACCTGCAGTCTTTTAAAAGACAGAAAAGATATTATTCAAAACACATGAATATGAATAGTTCAGAATTAATTCACAATAAGTAAAAACAAACTTAAGATGCAAGATTTATCTAAAGTATTTAACTGCGTGAATAATACGATTAAAACAGTTATATCTTGATTTATAATATAATGTCTTTTTTGATTCATAATTTGAGTTGTTTTCTGAAGAGACAATCAGTAATTCTAGTATATACGCGCCTAAATACATTGGATAAGAAAGTTTCATAAGAACACTTTTGGCGACGAATTTAAGGGTATTTCAGCGATGTTATAATCATATAGATAAAGGAAGATGCGGTGTGAGTGCCAATGAGACAACTCTCCATCCAAATAACAATTTAAAAAAAAGTAAACCATATATATGGTTGACGCAGTTAGGTAAGTGCGTACGCACATTTGTTTAGAGAAACAAAATATTCTATGGTATTTAGAATCCAAACCTTTATTTTCGCACAATTATTTTTAAAGAATGGCAGACCTATCTTCAAAAGATAGCACATGAATTATAAAAAAAAATGATATAACTGTTAAAAGTCCACTCGTAGGGAAATGTAGGGTTTTATAAGTTTTAAAAGTATTGACAGTATTTAGCGATAGATGAAGTATAGAATTATTTATAGAGTACATAAATCTATATTAGGGGTTAAAAATGAAAATGTTTTCATAATAAAACACTTTAGGACTAAACATATGGAAATAAGTATCATATGGTTAATCGTTATAAACAATAACGCGATACATCTTCCGCAAATATTTAATGGGACCCTGATTGAATTAAACGAAAATTAGCAACCCAAGAAAATAGAAGCATAATGACATCTATAACTTCCAGTTTAAGTGATATGACAGATGATAATAGTTCTGATAGATATAATCTAGAAAGAAGCCAAGTCATGCCTGTTGATAAAATTAGAATATGGTATCTGCATACATACTATTGCAAATTTGGCTTTGTTTGAACACTTCTAGTATATATAGTAGCTAAATTGTTTCCGATATATGGTAACAGATGATACTGTTGTGACAAGAATTTTAAATTGACCATTGAGGCAGAAAATGTGTTCTTTAATTGACAAATAGGCATACACTAAGATGTGGACTGGAGACAGAAGCTGGATTGCATACTTTATATAATCTTGAATATTGTAATGATTGATTGCTAAACAGTACATTTATAATATTCTGATATGCTTTCAATATGCTATCAAAACAGTTTTAACAGGTTCTAGTCATTTACAATCGTATCTGAAGTAAACTTGAACCAACTTAATTTCTTTTTACAAGATTAATTTTGTTAGTGAATTCTACCCCTTTTTGATAATTCATTCTGATATTACATTATATCGACCATATTCTAAAGATAGTTTTATAGAATATATTACCAAACCTGCCAACGATTTTAATCAAGATTTTTTAAATATTTCACTGTAAATTTGACAACTTTTTCGATAATTGTAATAGATGATACCTTAAATCGGTCATTTGATCAAGATTATTTTGTTATATGCATTGACAATTGTATCTGAAGTAAACTTGAACCAACTTTATTTTTTTTTTTTTAATATTTTTTTAGTAAATGATGCCCCTTTTTTGATAATTCATTCTGATACCACATTATATTGACCACATTTTAAAGATAGGTGTATAGATTGTAACAATAAACTTGCCTTTGGTTTTCGTAATGATTTTTCTACATTTTACTTTAAATTTGACTACTTTTTTTGATAATTGTATTAGATATTACCTCAAATCGGTCATTTAATAAAGATAATTTTCTTTGTATCAATTTGACATCTTTTTTGATAATTGTAATAAATGTTACCTTAAAACGGTCATTTGATCAAGATAAATTTATAATATGTAATGACAATTGTATCTGAAGTAAACTTGAACCGACTTAATTTCTTTTAACAATATTATATTTGTTAGTGAATTCTACCCCATTTTGATAATTCATTCTGATATTACATTATATCGACCATATTCTAAAGATAGTTGTATAGAATGTATAACCAAACCTGCCAACAGTTTTAATAAAGGTTTTTTTACATTTCACTGTAAATTTGACAACTTTTTCGATAATTGTAATAGATGATACTTTAAATCGGTCAATTGATCAAGATTATTTTATTATATGCATTGACAATTGTATCTGAAGTAAACTTGAACCAACTTAATTTTTATTAGATAAATGATTTTTTAGTAAATTTTGCTTCTTTTTTGATAATTCATTCTGATACCACATTTTAAGGATAGGTGTATAGATTGTAACAATAAACTTGCCAACGGTTTTCGTAATGATTTTTCTACATTTTACTTTTATTTTGACAATTTTTTTTTTTATAATTGTATTAGATTTTACCTCAAATCGGTCATTTGATAAAGATAATTTTCTTTGCATCAATTTGACATCTTTTTTGATAATTGTAATAGATGTTACCTTAAATCTGTCATTTGATCAAGATAAATTTATTATATGTGATGACAAAATTGTATCTGAAGTAAACTTGAACCAACTTAATTTCTTTTAACAATATTATATTTTTTAGTAAATTCTACCCCTTTTTGATAATTCATTCTGATATAACATTATATCGTCCATATTCTAAAGATAGTTGTATAGAATGTATAACCAAACCTGCCAACAGTTTTAATAAAGATTGTTTTACATTTCACTGTAAATTTGACAACTTTTTCGATAATTGTAATAGATTATACTTTAAATCGGTCATTTGATCAAGATTATTTTATTATATGCATTGACAATTGTATCTGAAGTAAACTTGAACCAACTTAATTTTTATTAGAAAAATGATTTTTTAGTAAATTTTGCTTCTTTTTTGATAACTCATTCTGATACCACATTCTAAGGATAGGTGTATAGATTGTAACAATAAACTTGCCAACGGTTTTCGTAATGATTTTCCTACACTTTACTTTAAATATGACAACTTTTTTTGATAATTGTATTAGATTTGACCTCAAATTGGTCATTTGATAAAGATAATTTTCTTTGTATCAATTTGACATCTTTTTTGATAATTGTAATAGATGTTACCTTAAATCTGTCATTTGATCAAGATAAATTTATTATATGTGATGACAAAATTGTATCGGAAGTAAACTTGAACCGACTTAATTTCTTTTAACAATATTATATTTGTTAGTGAATTCTACCCCATTTTGATAATTCATTCTGATATTACATTATATCGACCATATTCTAAAGATAGTTGTATAGAATGTATAACTAAACCTGCCAAGATTTTTCTAAAATTTCACTGTAAATTTGACAATTTTTTCGATAATTGTATAAGATGATACCTTAAATCGGTCATTTGATCAAGATTATTTCGTTATATGCATTGACAATTGTATCTGAAGTAAACTTGAACCAACTTTATTTTTTTTTTTTAAATATTTTTTTAGTAAATGTTGCCCCTTTTTTGATAATTCATTCTGATACCACATTATATTGACCACATTTTAAAGATAGGTGTATAGATTGTAACAATAAACTTGCCTTTGGTTTTCGTAATGATTTTTCTACATTTTACTTTAAATTTGACTACTTTTTTTGATAATTGTATTAGATATTACCTCAAATCGGTCATTTAATAAAGATAATTTTCTTTGTATCAATTTGACATCTTTTTTGATAATTGTAATAAATGTTACCTTAAAACGGTCATTTGATCAAGATAAATTTATAATATGTAATGACAATTGTATCTGAAGTAAACTTGAACCGACTTAATTTCTTTTAACAATATTATATTTGTTAGTGAATTCTACCCCATTTTGATAATTCATTCTGATATTACATTATATCGACCATATTCTAAAGATAGTTGTATAGAATGTATAACCAAACCTGCCAACAGTTTTAATAAAGGTTTTTTTACATTTCACTGTAAATTTGACAACTTTTTCGATAATTGTAATAGATGATACTTTAAATCGGTCAATTGATCAAGATTATTTTATTATATGCATTGACAATTGTATCTGAAGTAAACTTGAACCAACTTAATTTTTATTAGAAAAATGATTTTTTAGTAAATTTTGCTTCTTTTTTGATAATTCATTCTGATACCACATTCTAAGGATAGGTGTATAGATTGTAACAATAAACTTGCCAACGGTTTTCGTAATGATTTTTCTACATTTTACTTTTATTTTGACAATTTTTTTTTTTTATAATTGTATTAGATTTTACCTCAAATCGGTCATTTGATAAAGATAATTTTCTTTGCATCAATTTGACATCTTTTTTTATAATTGTAATAGATGTTACCTTAAATCTGTCATTTGATCAAGATAAATTTATTATATGTGATGACAAAATTGTATCTGAAGTAAACTTGAACCAACTTAATTTCTTTTAACAATATTATATTTTTTAGTAAATTCTACCCCTTTTTGATAATTCATTCTGATATAACATTATATCGTCCATATTCTAAAGATAGTTGTATAGAATGTATAACCAAACCTGCCAACAGTTTTAATAAAGATTGTTTTACATTTCACTGTAAATTTGACAACTTTTTCGATAATTGTGATAGATTATACTTTAAATCGGTCATTTGATCAAGATTATTTTATTATATGCATTGACAATTGTATCTGAAGTAAACTTGAACCAACTTAATTTTTATTAGAAAAATGATTTTTTAGTAAATTTTGCTTCTTTTTTGATAACTCATTCTGATACCACATTCTAAGGATAGGTGTATAGATTGTAACAATAAACTTGCCAACGGTTTTCGTAATGATTTTCCTACACTTTACTTTAAATATGACAACTTTTTTTGATAATTGTATTAGATTTGACCTCAAATTGGTCATTTGATAAAGATAATTTTCTTTGTATCAATTTGACATCTTTTTTGATAATTGTAATAGATGTTACCTTAAATCTGTCATTTGATCAAGATAAATTTATTATATGTGATGACAAAATTGTATCGGAAGTAAACTTGAACCGACTTAATTTCTTTTAACAATATTATATTTGTTAGTGAATTCTACCCCATTTTGATAATTCATTCTGATATTACATTATATCGACCATATTCTAAAGATAGTTGTATAGAATGTATAACTAAACCTGCCAAGATTTTTCTAAAATTTCACTGTAAATTTGACAATTTTTTCGATAATTGTATAAGATGATACCTTAAATCGGTCATTTGATCAAGATTATTTCGTTATATGCATTGACAATTGTATCTGAAGTAAACTTGAACCAACTTTATTTTTTTTTTTAAATATTTTTTTAGTAAATGTTGCCCCTTTTTTGATAATTCATTCTGATACCACATTATATTGACCACATTTTAAAGATAGGTGTATAGATTGTAACAATAAACTTGCCTTTGGTTTTCGTAATGATTTTTCTACATTTTACTTTAAATTTGACTACTTTTTTTGATAATTGTATTAGATATTACCTCAAATCGGTCATTTAATAAAGATAATTTTCTTTGTATCAATTTGACATCTTTTTTGATAATTGTAATAAATGTTACCTTAAAACGGTCATTTGATCAAGATAAATTTATAATATGTAATGACAATTGTATCTGAAGTAAACTTGAACCGACTTAATTTCTTTTAACAATATTATATTTGTTAGTGAATTCTACCCCATTTTGATAATTCATTCTGATATTACATTATATCGACCATATTCTAAAGATAGTTGTATAGAATGTATAACCAAACCTGCCAACAGTTTTAATAAAGATTTTTTTACATTTCACTGTAAATTTGACAACTTTTTCGATAATTGTAATAGATGATACTTTAAATCGGTCATTTGATCAAGATTATTTTACTATATGCATTGACAATTGTATCTGAAGTAAACTTGAACCAACTTAATTTTTATTAGAAAAATGATTTTTTAGTAAATTTTGCTTCTTTTTTGATAATTCATTCTGATACCACATTCTAAGGATTGGTGTATAGATTGTAACAATAAACTTGCCAACGGTTTTCGTAATGATTTTTCTACATTTTACTTTTATTTTGACAATTTTTTTTTTATAATTGTATTAGATTTTACCTCAAATCGGTCATTTGATAAAGATAATTTTCTTTGTATCAATTTGACATCTTTTTTGATAATTGTAATAGATGTTACCTTAAATCTGTCATTTGATCAAGATAAATTTATTATATGTGATGACAAAATTGTATCTGAAGTAAACTTGAACCAACTTAATTTCTTTTAACAATATTATATTTTTTAGTAAATTCAACCCCTTTTTGATAATTCATTCTGATATAACATTATATCGTCCATCTTCTAAAGATAGTTGTATAGAATGTATAACCAAACCTGCCAACAGTTTTAATAAAGATTGTTTTACATTTCACTGTAAATTTTACAACTTTTTCGATAATTGTAATAGATTATACTTTAAATCGGTCATTTGATCAAGATTATTTTATTATATGCATTGACAATTGTATCTGAAGTAAACTTGAACCAACTTAATTTTTATTAGAAAAATGATTTTTTAGTAAATTTTGCTTCTTTTTTAATAATTCATTCTGATACCACATTCTAAGGATAGGTGTATAGATTGTAACAATAAACTTGCCAACGGTTTTCGTAATGATTTTCCTACACTTTACTTTAAATATGACAACTTTTTTTGATAATTGTATTAGATTTGACCTCAAATTGGTCATTTGATAAAGATAATTTTCTTTGTATCAATTTGACATCTTTTTTGATAATTGTAATAGATGTTACCTTAAATCTGTCATTTGATCAAGATAAATTTATTATATGTGATGACAAAATTGTATCTGAAGTAAACTTGAACCGACTTAATTTCTTTTAACAATATTATATTTTTTAGTGAATTCTACCCCATTTTGATTATTCATTCTGATATTACATTATATCGACCATATTCTAAAGATAGTTGTATAGAATGTATAACTAAACCTGCCAGCGGTTTTATGAAGATTTTTCTAGAATTTCACTGTAAATTTGACAATTTTTTCGATAATTCTATAAGATGATACCTTAAATCGGTCATTTGATCAAGATTATTTTGTTATATGCATTGACAATTGTATCTGAAGTAAACTTGAACCAACTTTATTTTTATTAAAAAAATATTTTTTTAAGTAAATGTTGCCCCTTTTTTGATAATTCATTCTGATACCACATTATATTGACCACATTTTAAAGATAGGTGTATAGATTGTAACAATAAACTTGCCTTTGGTTTTCGTAATGATTTTTCTACATTTTACTTTAAATTTGACTACTTTTTTTGATAATTGTATTAGATATTACCTCAAATCGGTCATTTAATAAAGATAATTTTCTTTGTATCAATTTGACATCTTTTTTGATAATTGTAATAGATGTTGCCTTAAAACGGTCATTTGATCAAGATAAATTTATAATATGTAATGACAATTGTATCTGAAGTAAACTTGAACCGACTTAATTTCTTTTAACAATATTATATTTGTTAGTGAATTCTACCCCATTTTGATAATTCATTCTGATATTACATTATATCGACCATATTCTAAAGATAGTTGTATAGAATGTATAACTAAACCTGCCAACAGTTTTAATAAAGATTTTTTTACATTTCACTGTAAATTTGACAACTTTTTCGATAATTGTAATAGATGATACTTTAAATCGGTCATTTGATCAAGATTATTTTACTATATGCATTGACAATTGTATCTGAAGTAAACTTGAACCAACTTAATTTTTATTAGAAAAATGATTTTTTAGTAAATTTTGCTTCTTTTTTGATAATTCATTCTGATACCACATTCTAAGGATAGGTGTATAGATTGTAACAATAAACTTGCCAACGGTTTTCGTAATGATTTTTCTACATTTTACTTTTATTTTGACAATTTTTTTTTATAATTGTATTAGATTTTACCTCAAATCGGTCATTTGATAAAGATAATTTTCTTTGTATCAATTTGACATCTTTTTTGATAATTGTAATAGATGTTACCTTAAATCTGTCATTTGATCAAGATAAATTTATTATATGTGATGACAAAATTGTATCTGAAGTAAACTTGAACCAACTTAATTTCTTTTAACAATATTATATTTTTTAATAAATTCAACCCCTTTTTGATAATTCATTCTGATATAACATTATATCGTCCATCTTCTAAAGATAGTTGTATAGAATGTATAACCAAACCTGCCAACAGTTTTAATAAAGATTGTTTTACATTTCACTGTAAATTTTACAACTTTTTCGATAATTGTAATAGATTATACTTTAAATCGGTCATTTGATCAAGATTATTTTATTATATGCATTGACAATTGTATCTGAAGTAAACTTGAACCAACTTAATTTTTATTAGAAAAATGATTTTTTAGTAAATTTTGCTTCTTTTTTGATAACTCATTCTGATACCACATTCTAAGGATAGGTGTATAGATTGTAACAATAAACTTGCCAACGGTTTTCGTAATGATTTTCCTACACTTTACTTTAAATATGACAACTTTTTTTGATAATTGTATTAGATTTGACCTCAAATTGGTCATTTGATAAAGATAATTTTCTTTGTATCAATTTGACATCTTTTTTGATAATTGTAATAGATGTTACCTTAAATCTGTCATTTGATCAAGATAAATTTATTATATGTGATGACAAAATTGTATCTGAAGTAAACTTGAACCGACTTAATTTCTTTTAACAATATTATATTTTTTAGTGAATTCTACCCCATTTTGATTATTCATTCTGATATTACATTATATCGACCATATTCTAAAGATAGTTGTATAGAATGTATAACTAAACCTGCCAGCGGTTTTATGAAGATTTTTCTAGAATTTCACTGTAAATTTGACAATTTTTTCGATAATTGTATAAGATGATACCTTAAATCGGTCATTTGATCAAGATTATTTTGTTATATGCATTGACAATTGTATCTGAAGTAAACTTGAACCAACTTTATTTTTATTAAAAAAATATTTTTTTAAGTAAATGTTGCCCCTTTTTTGATAATTCATTCTGATACCACATTATATTGACCACATTTTAAAGATAGGTGTATAGATTGTAACAATAAACTTGCCTTTGGTTTTCGTAATGATTTTTCTACATTTTACTTTAAATTTGACTACTTTTTTTGATAATTGTATTAGATATTACCTCAAATCGGTCATTTAATAAAGATAATTTTCTTTGTATCAATTTGACATCTTTTTTGATAATTGTAATAGATGTTGCCTTAAAACGGTCATTTGATCAAGATAAATTTATAATATGTAATGACAATTGTATCTGAAGTAAACTTGAACCGACTTAATTTCTTTTAACAATATTATATTTGTTAGTGAATTCTACCCCATTTTGATAATTCATTCTGATATTACATTATATCGACCATATTCTAAAGATAGTTGTATAGAATGTATAACTAAACCTGCCAACAGTTTTAATAAAGATTTTTTTACATTTCACTGTAAATTTGACAACTTTTTCGATAATTGTAATAGATGATACTTTAAATCGGTCATTTGATCAAGATTATTTTACTATATGCATTGACAATTGTATCTGAAGTAAACTTGAACCAACTTAATTTTTATTAGAAAAATGATTTTTTAGTAAATTTTGCTTCTTTTTTGATAATTCATTCTGATACCACATTCTAAGGATAGGTGTATAGATTGTAACAATAAACTTGCCAACGGTTTTCGTAATGATTTTTCTACATTTTACTTTTATTTTGACAATTTTTTTTTTATAATTGTATTAGATTTTACCTCAAATCGGTCATTTGATAAAGATAATTTTCTTTGTATCAATTTGACATCTTTTTTGATAATTGTAATAGATGTTACCTTAAATCTGTCATTTGATCAAGATAAATTTATTATATGTGATGACAAAAGTGTATCTGAAGTAAACTTGAACCAACTTAATTTCTTTTAACAATATTATATTTTTTAGTAAATTCAACCCCTTTTTGATAATTCATTCTGATATAACATTATATCGTCCATCTTCTAAAGATAGTTGTATAGAATGTATAACCAAACCTGCCAACAGTTTTAATAAAGATTGTTTTACATTTCACTGTAAATTTTACAACTTTTTCGATAATTGTAATAGATTATACTTTAAATCGGTCATTTGATCAAGATTATTTTATTATATGCATTGACAATTGTATCTGAAGTAAACTTGAACCAACTTAATTTTTATTAGAAAAATGATTTTTTAGTAAATTTTGCTTCTTTTTTGATAACTCATTCTGATACCACATTCTAAGGATAGGTGTATAGATTGTAACAATAAACTTGCCAACGGTTTTCGTAATGATTTTCCTACACTTTACTTTAAATATGACAACTTTTTTTGATAATTGTATTAGATTTGACCTCAAATTGGTCATTTGATAAAGATAATTTTCTTTGTATCAATTTGACATCTTTTTTGATAATTGTAATAGATGTTACCTTAAATCTGTCATTTGATCAAGATAAATTTATTATATGTGATGACAAAATTGTATCTGAAGTAAACTTGAACCGACTTAATTTCTTTTAACAATATTATATTTTTTAGTGAATTCTACCCCATTTTGATTATTCATTCTGATATTACATTATATCGACCATATTCTAAAGATAGTTGTATAGAATGTATAACTAAACCTGCCAGCGGTTTTATGAAGATTTTTCTAGAATTTCACTGTAAATTTGACAATTTTTTCGATAATTGTATAAGATGATACCTTAAATCGGTCATTTGATCAAGATTATTTTGTTATATGCATTGACAATTGTATCTGAAGTAAACTTGAACCAACTTTATTTTTATTAAAAAAATATTTTTTTAAGTAAATGTTGCCCCTTTTTTGATAATTCATTCTGATATCACATTATATTGACCACATTTTAAAGATAGGTGTATAAATTGTAACAATAAACTTGCCTTTGGTTTTCGTAATGATTTTTCTACATTTTACTTTAAATTTGACTACTTTTTTTGATAATTGTATTAGATATTACCTCAAATCGGTCATTTAATAAAGATAATTTTCTTTGTATCAATTTGACATCTTTTTTGATAATTGTAATAGATGTTGCCTTAAAACGGTCATTTGATCAAGATAAAATTTATAATATGTTATGACAATTGTATCTGAAGTAAACTTGAACCGACTTAATTTCTTTTAACAAAATTATATTTTTTAGTGAATTCTACCTCATTTTGATAATTCATTCTGATATTACATTATATCGACCATATTCTAAAGATAGTTGTATAGAATGTATAACCAAATCTCCCAACAGTTTTAATAAAGATTTTTTTACATTTCACTGTAAATTTGACAACTTTGTCGATAATTGTAATAGATGATACCTTAAATCGGTCATTTGATCAAGATTATTTTATTATATGCATTGACAATTGTATCTGAAGTAAACTTGAACCAACTTAATTTTTATTAGAAAAATGATTTTTTAGACAATTTTGCTTCTTTTTTGATAATTCATTCTGATACCACATTCTAAGGATAGGTGTATAGATTGTAACAATAAACTTGCCAACGGTTTTCGTAATGATTTTCCTCCACTTTACTTTAAATATGACAACTTTTTTGGATAATTGTATTAGATTTGACCTCAAATCTGTCATTTGATAAAGATAATTTTCTTTGTATCAATTTGACATCTTTTTTGATAATTGTAATAGATGTTACCTTAAATCGGTCATTTGATCAAGATAAATTTATAATATGTAATGACAATTGTATCTGAAGTAAACTTGAACGAACTTAATTTCCTTTAACAATAATATATGTTTTAGTGAATTCTACCCCATTTTGATAATTCATTCTGATATTACATTATATCGACCATATTCTAAAGATAGTTGTATAGAATGTATAACTAAACCTGCCAACGGTTTTATAAAGATTTTTCTAAAATTTCACTGTAAATTTGACAATTTTTTCGATAATTGTATAAGATGATACCTTAAATCGGTCATTTGATCAAGATTATTTTGTTATATGCATTGACAATTGTATCTGAAGTAAACTTGAACCAACTTTATTTTTATTAAAAAACATACTTTTTTTAGTAAATGTTGCCCCTTTTTTGATAATTCATTCTGATATCACATTATATTGACCACATTTTAAAGATAGGTGTATAGATTGTAACAATAAACTTGCCTTTGGTTTTCGTAATGATTTTTCTGCATTTTACTTTAAATTTGACTACTTTTTTTGATAATTGTATTAGATATTACCTCAAATCGGTCATTTAATAAAGATAATTTTCTTTGTATCAATTTGACATCTTTTTTGATAATTGTAATAGATGTTACCTTAAACGGTCATTTGATCAAGATAAATTTATAATATGTAATGACAATTGTATCTGAAGTAAACTTGAACCGACTTAATTTCTTTTAACAATATTATATTTTTTAGTGAATTCTACCCCATTTTGATAATTCATTCTGATATAACATTCTAATGACCATATTCTAAAGATAAGTTGTATAGAATGTATAACTAAACCTGCCAACGGTTTTATGAAGATTTTTCTAAAATTTCACTGTAAATCTGACAATTTTTTCGATAATTGTATAAGATGATACCTTAAATTGGTCATTTGATCAAGATTATTTTGTTATATGCATTGACAATTGTATCTGAAGTAAACTTGAACCAACTTTATTTTTATTAAAAGAATATTTTTTTAGTAAATGTTGCCCCTTTTTTGATAATTCATTCTGATACCACATTATATTGACCACATTTTACAGATAGGTGTATAGATTGTAACAATAAACTTGCATTTGGTTTTCGTAATGATTTTTCTACATTTTACTTTAAATTTGACAACTTTTTTTGATAATTGTATTAGATATTAACTCAAATCGGTCATTTAATAAAGATAATTTTCTTTGTATCAATTTGACATCTTTTTTGATAATTGTAATAAATGTTACCTTAAAACGGTCATTTGATCAAGATAAATTTATAATATGTAATGACAATTGTATCTGAAGTAAACTTGAACCGACTTAATTTCTTTTAACAATATTATATTTTTTATTGAATTCTACCCCATTTTGATAATTCATTCTGATATTACATTATATCGACAATATTCTAAAGATAGTTGTATAGAATGTATAACCAAATCTGCCAACAGTTTTAATAAAGATTTTTTTACATTTCACTGTAAATTTGACAACTTTTTCGATAATTGTAAGAGATGATATTTTAAATCGGTCATTTGATCAAGATTATTTTATTATATGCATTGACAATTGTATCTGAAGTAAACTTGAACCAACTTAATCTTTATTAGAAAAATGATTTTTTAGTAAATTTTGCTTCTTTTTTGATATTTCATTCTGATACCACATTCTAAGGATAGGTGTATAGATTGTAACAATAATCTTGCCAACGGTTTTCGTAATGATTTTTCTACATTTTACTTTTAATTTGACAATTTATTTTTATAATTGTATTAGATTTTACCTCAAATCGGTCATTTGATAAAGATAATTTTCTTTGTATCAATTTGACATCTTTTTTGATAATTGTAATAGATGTTACCTTAAATCTGTCATTTGATCAAGATAAATTTA
The DNA here is from genome assembly GCF_963676685.1 of Mytilus edulis. Taxonomy (NCBI): domain Eukaryota; kingdom Metazoa; phylum Mollusca; class Bivalvia; order Mytilida; family Mytilidae; genus Mytilus; species Mytilus edulis. The sequence goes on from NC_092354.1 coordinate 26,892,415, forward strand.
TTATATGTGATGACAAAATTGTATCTGAAGTAAACTTGAACCGACTTAATTTCTTTTAACAATATTATATTTTTTAGTGAATTCTACCCCATTTTGATAATTCATTCTGATATTACATTATATCGACCATATTCTAAAGATAGTTGTATAGAATGTATAACTAAACCTGCCAACGGTTTTATGAAAATTTTTCTAAAATTTCACTGTAAATTTGACAATTTTTTCGATAATTGTATAAGATGATACCTTAAATCGGTCATTTGATCAAGATTATTTTGTTATATGCATTGACAATTGTATCTGAAGTAAACTTGAACCAACTTAATTTTTATTAACAAAATTATTTTTTAGTAAATGTTGCCCCTTTTTTGATAATTCATTCTGATACCACATTATATTGTCCACATTTTAAAGATAGGTGTATAGATTGTAACAATAAACTTGCCTTTGGTTTTCGTAATGATTTTTCTACATTTTACTTTAAATTTGACTACTTTTTTTGATAATTGTATTAGATTTTACCTCAAATCGGTCATTTGATAAAGATAATTTTCTTTGTATCAATTTGACATCTTTTTTGATAATTGTAATAGATGTTACCTTAAATCTGTCATTTGATCAAGATAAATTTATTATATGTGATGACAAAATTGTATCTGAAGTAAACTTGAACCGACTTAATTTCTTTTAACAATATTATATTTTTTAGTGAATTCTACCCCATTTTGATAATTCATTCTGATATTACATTATATCGACCATATTCTAAAGATAGTTGTATAGAATGTATAACTAAACCTGCCAACGGTTTTATGAAAATTTTTCTAAAATTTCACTGTAAATTTGACAATTTTTTCGATAATTGTATAAGATGATACCTTAAATCGGTCATTTGATCAAGATTATTTTGTTATATGCATTGACAATTGTATCTGAAGTAAACTTGAACCAACTTTATTTTTATTAAAAAAATATTTTTTTAAGTAAATGTTGCCCCTTTTTTGATAATTCATTCTGATACCACATTATATTGTCCACATTTTAAAGATAGGTGTATAGATTGTAACAATAAACTTGCCTTTGGTTTTCGTAATGATTTTTCTACATTTTACTTTAAATTTGACTACTTTTTTTGATAATTTTATTAGATATTACCTCAAATTGGTCATTTAATAAAGATAATTTTCTTTGTATCAATTTGACATTTTTTTTGATAATTGAATTAGATGTTACCTTAAAACGGTCATTTGATCAAGATAAATTTATAATATGTAATGACAATTGTATCTGAAGTAAACTTGAACCGACTTAATTTCTTTTAACAATATTATATTTTTTAGTGAATTCTACCCCATTTTGATAATTCATTCTGATATTACATTATATCGACCATATTCTAAATATAGTTGTATAGAATGTATAACCAAACCTGCTAACAGTTTTAATAAAGATTTTTTTACATTTCACTGTAAATTTGGCAACTTTTTCGATAATTGTAATAGATGATACCTTAAATCGGTCATTTGATCAAGATTATTTTGTTATATGCATTGACAATTGTATCTGAAGTAAACTTGAACCAACTTAATTTTTATCAACAAAATTATTTTTTAGTAAATTTTGCTTCTTTTTTGATAATTCATTCTGATACCACAGTCTAAGGATAGGTGTATAGATTGTAACAATAAACTTGCCAACGGTTTTCGTAATGATTTTCCTACACTTTACTTTAAATATTACAACTTTTTTTGATAATTGTATTAGATTTTACCTAAAATCGGTCATTTGATAAAGATAATTTTCTTTGTATCAATTTGACACCTTTTTTGATAATTGTAATAGATTATACCTTAAATCTGTCATTTGAATAAGATTATTTTGGTTATATGCATTGACAATTGTATCTGAAAAAAACTTGAACCAACTTAATTTTTATTAAAAAACATACTTTTTTAGTAAATGGTGCCCCTTTTTTGATAATTCATTCTGATACTACATTCTAAGGATAGGTGTATAGATTGTAACAATAAACTTGCCTTTGGTTTTTGTAATGATTTTTCTACATTTTACTTTTAATTTGACAATTTTTTTTATAATTGTATAAGATTTTACCTCAAATCGGTCATTTGATAAACATAATTTTCTTTGTATCAATTTGACATCTTTTTTGATAATTGTAATAGTTGTTATCTTAAATCTGTCATTTGATCAAGATAAATTTATTATATGTGATGACAAAATTGTATCTGAAGTAAACTTGAACCAACTTAATTTCTTTTAACAATATTATATTTTTTAGTAAATTCTACACCTTTTTGATAATTCATTCTGATATAACATTATATCGTCCATATTCTAAAGATAGTTGTATAGAATATATAACCAAACCTGCCAACAGTTTTAATTAAGATTTGTTTACATTTCACTGTAAATTTGGCAACTTTTTCGATAATTGTAATAGATGATACCTTAAATCGGTCATTTGATCAAGATTATTTTGTTATATGCATTGACAATTGTATCTGAAGTAAACTTGAACCAACTTAATTTTTATTAACAAAATTATTTTTTAGTAAATTTTGCTTCTTTTTTGATAATTCATTCTGATACCACAGTCTAAGGATAGGTGTATAGATTGTAACAATAAACTTGCCAACGGTTTTCGTAATGATTTTCCTACACTTTACTTTAAATATTACAACTTTTTTTGATAATTGTATTAGATTTTACCTAAAATCGGTCATTTGATAAAGATAATTTTCTTTGTATCAATTTGACACCTTTTTTGATATTTGTAATAGATGTTATTTTATATCGGTCATTTGATCAAGATAAATAAATAATATGTAATGACAATTGTATCTGAAGTAAACTTGAACCAACTTAATTTCTTTTAACAATATTATATTTTTTAGTGAATTCTACCCCTTTTTGATATTTCATTCTGATATTACATTATATCGACCATATTCTAAAGATAGTTGTATAGAATGCATTACTAAAGCTGCCAACGGTTTTAATCAAGATTTTTTTTAAATTTCACTGAATATTTGACAACTTTTTCGATAGTTATAATAGATGATACCTTAAATCGGTCATTTGATCAAGATTATTTTGTTATATGCATTGACAATCGTATCTGAAGAAAACTTGAACCAACTTAATTTTTATCAAAAACATATTTTTTTAGTAAATTTTGCCCCTTTTTAGACAATTCATTCTGCTACCACATTAAATTGACCACATTCTAAGGATAGGTGTGTAGATTGTAACAATAATTTTGCCTTTGGTTTTCGTAATGATTTTTCTACATTTTAGTGTAAATTTGACAACTTTTTCGATAGTTGTAATAGATGATACCTTAAATCGGTCATTTGATCAAGATTATTTTGTTATATGCATTGACAATCGTATCTGAAGTAAACTTGAACCAACTTAATTTTTTATCAAAAACATATTTTTTTAGTAAATTTTGCCCCTTTTTAGATAATTCATTCTGATACATTAAATTGACCACATTCTAAGGATAGGTGTATAGATTGTAACAATAATTTTGCCTTTGGTTTTCGTAATGATTTTCCTACATTTTACTGTAAATTTGACAACTTTTTCGATAATTGTAATAGATGATACCTTAAATCGGTCATTTGATCAAGATTATTTTGTTATATGCATTGACCATTGTATCTAAAGTAAACTTGAACCAACTTAATTTTTATTAAAAAAAATATTTTTTAGTAAATTTTGCTTCTTTTTTGGTAATTTATTCTTATACCACATTCTAAGGATAGGTGTATAGATTGTAACAATAAACTTGCTTACGGTTTTCGTAATGATTTTTCTACATCTCACTTTAAAATTTGACAACTTTTTTTGATAATTGTATTAGATTTAACCTAAAATCGGTCATTTGAGAAAGATAATTTTCTTTGTATCAATTTGACATCTTTTTTGATAATTGTAATAGATGATACCTTAAATCTGTCATTTGATCAAGATTATTTTGGTTATATGCATTGACAATTGTATCTGAAGTAAACTTGAACCAACTTAATTTTTATTAAAAAACATACTTTTTTAGTAAATGTTGCCCCTTTTTTAATAATTCATTCTGATACCACATTATATTGACCACATTTTAAAGATAGGTGTATAGATTGTAACAATAAACTTGCCAACGGTTTTCGTAATGATTTTTCTACATTTTACTTTAAATTTGACAACTTTTTTTGATAATTGTATTAGATTTTACCTCAAATCGGTCATTTGATAAAGATAATTTTCTTTGTATCAATTTGACATCTTTTTTGATAATTGTAATAGATGTTACCTTAAAACGGTCATTTGATCAAGATAAATTTATAATATGTAATAACAATTGTATCTGAAGTAAACTTGAACCAACTTAATTTCTTTTAACAATATTATATTTTTTAGTAATTTCTACCCCTTTTTGATAATTCATTCTGACATGTCTGATATAACATCATATCGACCATATTCTAAAGACAGTTGTATAGAATGTATAACTAAAGCTGCCAACGGTTTTATCAAGATTTTTCTAAAATTTCACTGTAAATTTGACAACTTTTTCGATAATTGTAATAGATGATACCTTAAATCGGTCATTTGATCAAGATTATTTGGTTATATGCATTGACAATTGTATCTGAAGTAAACTTGAACCAATTTAATTTTTATTAAAAAAATATTTTTCTAGTAAATGTTGCCCCTTTTTTGATAATTCATTCTGATACTACATTAAATTGACCACATTCTAAGGATAGGTGTATAGATTGTAACAATAAACTTGCCTTTGGTTTTCGTAATGATTTTTGTACATTTTACTTTTAATTTGACAATTTTTTTTTATAATTGTATTAGATTTTACCTCAAATCGGTCATTTGATGAAGATAATTTTCTTTGTATCAATTTGACATCTTTTTTGATAATTGTAATAGATGTTACCTTAAATCTGTCATTTGATCAAGATAAATTTATTATATGTGATGACAAAATTGTATCTGAAGTAAACTTGAACCAACTTAATTTCTTTTAACAATATTATATTTTTTAGTAAATTCTACCCCTTTTTGATAATTCATTCTGATATAACATTATATCGTCCATATTCTAAAGATAGTTTTATAGAATATATAACCAAACCTGCCAACAGTTTTAATCAAGATTTTTTTTATATTTCACTGTAAATTTGACAACTTTTTCGATAATTGTAATAGATGATACCTTAAATCGGTCATTTGAACAAGATTATTTGGTTATATGAATTGACAATTGTATCTGAAGTAAACTTCAACCAACTTAATTTCTATTAAAAAACATATTTTTTTAGTAAATGTTGCCCGTTTTTTGATAATTCATTCTGATACCACATTATATTGACAACATTTTAAAGATAGGTGTATAGATTGTAACAATAAACTTGCCAACGGTTTTCGTAATGATTTTTCTACATTTTACTTTAAATTTGACAACTTTTTTTGATAATTGTATTAGATTTTAACTCAAATCGGTCATTTGATAAAGATAATTTTCTTTGTATCAATTTGACACCTTTTTTGATAATTGTAATAGATGTTATCTTATATCGGTCATTTGATCAAGATAAATTTATAATATGTAATGACAATTGTATCTGAAGTAAACTTGAACCAACTTAATTTCTTTTAACAATATTAAATTTTTAGTGAATTCTACCCCTTTTTGATATTTCATTCTGATATAACATTATATCGACCATATTCTAAAGATAGTTGTATAGAATATATAACCAAACCTGCCAACAGTTTTAATCAAGATTTTTTTATATTTCACTGTAAATTTGACAACTTTTTCGATAATTGTAATAGATGATACCTTAAATCGGTCATTTGAACAAGATTATTTGGTTATATGAATTGACAATTGTATCTGAAGTAAACTTCAACCAACTTAATTTCTATTAAAAAAAAAGATATTTTTTTAGTGAATGTTGCCCGTTTTTTTGATAATTCATTCTGATACCACATTATATTGACAACATTTTAAAGATAGGTGTATAGATTGTAACAATAAACTTGCCAACGGTTTTCGTAATGATTTTTCTACATTTTACTTTAAATTTGACAACTTTTTTTGATAATTGTATTAGATTTTACCTCAAATCGGTCATTTGATAAAGATAATTTTCTTTGTATCAATTTGACACCTTTTTTGATAATTGTAATAGATGTTATCTTATATCGGTCATTTGATCAAGATAAATTTATAATATGTAATGACAATTGTATCTGAAGTAAACTTGAACCAACTTAATTTCTTTTAACAATATTATATTTTTTAGTGAATTCTACCCCTTTTTGATATTTCATTCTGATATAACATTATATCGACCATATTCTAAAGATAGTTGTATAGAATGCATTACTAAACCTGCCAACGGTTTTAATCAAGATTTTTTTTAAATTTCACTGAATATTTGACAACTTTTTCGATAATTGTAATAGATGATACCTTAAATCGGTCATTTGATCAAGATTATTTGGTTATATGCATTGACAATTGTATCTGAAGTAAACTTGAACCAATTTAATTTTTATTAAAAAAATATTTTTCTAGTAAATGTTGCCCCTTTTTTGATAATTCATTCTGATACTACATTAAATTGACCACATTCTAAGGATAGGTGTATAGATTGTAACAATAAACTTGCCTTTGGTTTTCGTAATGATTTTTGTACATTTTACTTTTAATTTGACAATTTTTTTTTATAATTGTATTAGATTTTACCTCAAATCGGTCATTTGATGAAGATAATTTTCTTTGTATCAATTTGACATCTTTTTTGATAATTGTAATAGATGTTACCTTAAATCTGTCATTTGATCAAGATATCTGAAGTAAACTTGAACCAACTTAATTTTTATCAAAAACATATTTTTTAGTAAATTGTGCCCCTTTTTAGATAATTCATTCTGATACCACATTAAATTGACCACATTCTAAGGATAGGTGTATAGATTGTAACAATAAACTTGCCAACGGTTTTCGTAATGATTTTTCTACATCTTACTTTAAAATTTGACAACTTTTTTTGATAATTGTATTAGATTTTACCTAAAATCGGTCATTTGATAAAGATAATTTTCTTTGTATCAATTTGACATCTTTTTTGATAATTGTAATAGATGATATTTTAAATCTGTCATTTGATCAAGATTATTTGGTTATATGCATTGACAATTGTATCTGAAGTAAACTTGAACCAACTTAATTTTTATTAAAAAACATACTTTTTTAGTAAATGTTGCCCCTTTTTTGATAATTCATTCTGATACCACATTATATTGACCACATTTTAAAGATAGGTGTATAGATTGTAACAATAAACTTGCCAACGGTTTTCGTAATGATTTTTCTACATTTTACTTTAAATTTGACAACTTTTTTTGATAATTGTATTAGATTTTACCTCAAATCGGTCATTTGATAAAGTTAATTTTCTTTGTATCAATTTGACATCTTTTTTGATAATTGTATTAGATTTTACCTCAAATCGGTCATTTGATAAAGTTAATTTTCTTTGTATCAATTTGACATCTTTTTTGATAATTGTAATAGATGTTACCTTAAAACGGTCATTTGATCAAGATAAATTTATAATATGTAATGACAATTGTATCTGAAGTAAACTTGAACCAACTTAATTTCTTTTAACAATATTATATTTTTTAGTAAATTCTACCCCTTTTTGATAATTCATTCTGATATAACATTATATCGTCCATATTCTAAAGATAGTTGTATAGAATATATAACCAAACCTGCCAACAGTTTTAATCAAGATTTTTTTTATATTTCACTGTAAATTTGACAACTTTTTCGATAATTGTAATAGATGATACCTTAAATCGGTCATTTGAACAAGATTATTTGGTTATATGAATTGACAATTGTATCTGAAGTAAACTTGAACCAACTTAATTTCTATTAAAAAACATATTTTTTTAGTAAATGTTGCCCGTTTTTTGATAATTCATTCTGATACCACATTATATTCACAACATTTTAAAGATAGGTGTATAGATTGTAACAATAAACTTGCCAACGGTTTTCGTAATGATTTTTCTACATTTTACTTTAAATTTGACAACTTTTTTTGATAATTGTATTAAATTTTATCTCAAATCGGTCATTTGATAAAGATAATTTTTTTTGTATCAATTTGACACCTTTTTTGATAATTGTAATAGATGTTATCTTATATCGGTCATTTGATCAAGATAAATTTATAATATGTAATGACAATTGTATCTGAAGTAAACTTGAACCAACTTCATTTCTTTTAACAATATTATATTTTTTAGTGAATTCTACCCCTTTTTGATAATTCATTCTGATATAACATTATATCGACCATATTCTAAAGATAGTTGTATAGAATATATTACCAAAGCTGCCAACAGTTTTAATCAAGATTTGTTTACATTTCACTGTAAATTTGACAACTTTTTCGATAATTGTAATAGATGATACCTTAAATCGGTCATTTGATCAAGATTATTTTGTTATAAGCATTGACAATTGTATCTGAAGTAAACTTGAACCAACTTAATTTTTATTAAAAAAAATATTTTTTAGTAAATTTTAGGATATATATTAACTCTTTGATTTACTTGCAAAACGCAAATGCAGATCATAAGTGGCATGCAGTTAAGCTTTTCATTCAAAAGCTGCCATCGCATATCTTTCATTTTTGTTTTATTTAAACGTGAAACATAATGTTCTATGTATTAGGCAAAAAGGGTAATCCTCAAAGCCTTTTGATGACAAATTATGAAGGTAAAAACTTCGTAACGGGGAAATTTTGTGTTTTACCCGATTCCAATATCATACAACAAAGCGCTGATGAATGGATTATATCGTATCTACTATAAAATAATAAAACTACAATTTTTCTTTTCATGTACACTTGTTTTTATGAGGTCATCTTGTTTAAAACGATATCTTTTTTAATTTCAAAAATTTCTTCACATCAATCATTTACTTAAAGATATTCCGGATAGTTGTGTCCCGTCCATGATTGGGCTGGGACATAGTTTTCCTGTAATATTTGGACTTGATATTACCTGTTTTTGTTGATGTTTTATTGTTTCGTTGAATTATTTTGGTGTCCGTAATTCTTTTTTAAGTTTGTGTTATTTTGATTTTATTTATGTAAAAGGCGAAATTTTAGAAATAGGGATCCGACAAAATCCCAAAAAGATAACAAAACTTGAAAGTCCGTTGAAACTTTGCGTTATCATCTCAAACAAGCAAACATTCATTTTAATACCTTTAATATATACTGTTATTTTATTAAATACAGAAGAAGAATAATTGATTTATTTTTACAAACGTACAGTAAATTGAAGTATTTTGACACAGTTGATTGGTGTAATGATAAAATATACACGTCAAGATTGCGCATATAATTGTGACTTTAATTCATAGATGTACTAGCACATCTATCATCGGGTTCATTCTATTCGCTTGAAAATTCTTTAAAATAAAAATGGATACGAATGATGCATAAGTCTACATGACATAGTGATATCTACAGTTCGCACTGCAATTTGAAATGCAGAACCTTTTAAAGACCTAAAGTAGACCTTTTTGCTTAGTTCTATGATTTCAAAATTCAGATATATTGAAGATATAAACCTTAATTTCTCTTTTTTACCTAAATGTTAGCCAGTCAGTACTTACATTTCCCAGTTAGCTTGTGATAAAGGATACTACAGAAATTAGAATGTTCGCTTCATATCTTTGCCCTTGATATTGAGACGGATTGACTACAAACAAAAATCTATGACAAACTTTGGAGGGCGATTTTAACTTTCCAAATGTCAGTTCCCCCAGCTTAGGTCTCAATGTACTACTCTCCTCTGCGCCATCGTATAATGTGCACATATCTCAAATGATACCCTATTATGTTGCTTGTTGAGTCAATACAGTCTTCTTGGACATGGGTGTACCCCTGACTACTCAAAACAGGCCGCAGAATTATAAGTGATAATCAAACATATTAGTCGACGATAATATCTAGAAACGACATGTAGATTAGGAGAACGACGTAAATGACAAACAAAATTCTGCAAAACTCTACATAGACCCCAAAGATAAACACGAAACATACTGAAAATAAGGTTATCTCGTGTGCCCCCGGAAAGTTTAGTAGATTCTGTTTCAATTGTAATACCTAAGTGTCGAACATGTAAATTTAATTTTGGTGTCATGTACTTAATTATGAAGAACTTGCGACTGAAATAGACACAAAATGGTTTTTTTTTATTACCGTATCACGAATAATGATACATTTAAGCTCTGTCGTGACCTAACTCACTAGCACGTCTTTTTGCGGTTTACAATTTTTAGATACTAAGTGTCAGATCAGATCTGAAAATTTGCAATTAATTTGTGTTCCATTCCTGTTTGTAATATAATGATACTTTTGATTTGGATGACACGGGTACCATCTTGTTGACACAACCAAACAGAACTATTTTTAGTTTTTCCTGGAATTCCCGTAGCTTTGTTCAAATCATAACCATCGATAACTTACATACTGTTGCCTGTGTTTCCTTGAGACATACAGACAAAATGGCAGCCGGCTCAGGTAAAAAAACCGAAGTCACGGCTATCAAATGTTGTGCTATGTGTACTATTGTTTGTCTGTGTTTTTTCCTAATTTTTAGGCTATGGCGTTGTCAGCTTATTTCGACTTAATATGACTTTTAATGTCCCTTTAATATCTTTTGTCTCTCTTTCATATGCTTGCATCTATTGTAAAGAAAACTACAACCAAGACGAGGAATTTCATTCTCTAAAACAGAACATTTAAGTATTGATTGATTGTTGGTTGCTTAACGTCCAGTGGCAAATATTTCATGCATATTCAAGTTCACAATAAATACAATAGGTAGGTTGATACAATAAGTAAAGGCTGTTTAATGCTTATTTGTCATATAGCCACTATGAACCTTTACTGGGAGTCGAACAGTTGTATTCTAATTTACAACATCTTTTACAGAAGAAAGTTTTTTACCATCATCAGGGTGATATAAATGCTATCCCTAGTTCAAATATCAAATCACTTATACAGACCAGAGTGTAGGGCGACCACGACAATCGGAACATTGCACAAACTACAGTCATGTGATCATGGCTAGTGTACACTGTCTATAGATGCGGATCACAGATGGTTTTTTTTCTTGGCTTTTGTTTCGAGATATTTTGAGTTTCAAGCAGCAGGACAAGACGTTTCTTCCAATACAGGGTTCTTTTGACATTTATCCTAGAGGTGCACTGATGTTTCAGTTGTTTTATGTCCCCCATAAAATAGATTGACATAGCCAGAGTGTATTTAGCAATGACGATGATGTCCAATGGTGATGGATAAAAGCTCGCTATATGTGGTACACAAACATTTGACCACCACTCTTTTGCAAGGCACAACACGTTAAATGTCCGAAGTTTAACATTGATATTCGCAATATCATTATATAGGATTCGTGGCTTAAGAATTGTGTTGTGTTCACTAAACACTACTGACCAATTCTGACATTCGAGATTTGCTAAAACTTCCACTTGCGAACATACGTATTCCGGCCAATGGTCAGAACGTCCTTATAACGTCCCCACATTACAAAAGTCATTTGAGGTCTGAATTACTGATTAAAGTTAGGTATATTTAGTGCTATGTCAATTTATCCCCCGTAAAAGAAATGATCTTTCGTCACTTAGTTTGGGATTGAATAACCGAAATGTTCTTCATTTTCAAACGAATAATTCTATTCTTTCATAAAATATACCTGTTTAAAGTTTTAAGTTTATCTTAAAATGATTATTTTTCCTATTGATACAAATGTATTTGATAGAATTCGTCATGACATTGTCAAAACTCATCTATAAGTATGTTTTGAAATAATTTGTGTTCACGGTCTGTTTTGGATGAACCGAGTTCAACGTATATGGCAAAAACTTAAGTTTTCACTTTCATTGCTGTATACTAAATGGTTATATGAATAAATACATATTTTCTCATAATTTTCTATAAATTTTGTTAAGTTCTGACAGACGTTGTTCTTAATATTTGAAAAAAAAACACATCATGTAAAACTGAAAACGACCCCCCTTTTTGTACAGTCGCATACGTATGTTCGAAAATCTCATATAATGATGGATTTCCACTTTTTGGATGAAAAATTGAATAAGGAAGAAAATAGATTTAAGTTTTCAATCATTCTACTGTAAACAGGGTATTTAAATTGGAGTTAGATATTCAATTTTAATTTTCCTTAAAAACGACATATAACCTTTGATCAAGATTTCTGAAAAACTGCACCATATTTTAATTTGACGACCAGAAGAATCTCAAAGTACACATATTTCCGTATCCAATGATATATGATATAACCGTGTACAATTTTTGACGATTAAAATTTTATAAATCCGACTTTGGTCACCGGCCTACTAGTTGTTAACATGAGTATTTGCTAGAGGATTGAGTCACGCAAGTTGTTGTGATTTCGGAGCCTTTTACAGCAAACAATGCGTAAGGGGTTTTGCTGATTTTCAAAGACCGTACGGCGACATATAGCTGTTCGTTTCTGTGGTAAAGATGCTGAATAATTGTTATTTATCACATACCCAAATAGCTAGGATTTAACTTAAAATAATAGCATAAATAAAGTCTTTCAACAGAACGATGGTACCTTATTAACTTAAAATGTTGAAACGGTCTTTTTTCTCTTTAGAATATTTTTGTCAGCTTTAGCAATACTTACCACTTGGTGTTACTTAACATTATGTTTGAAAATTATACTGTAATTGTTCTGCTCATTTTGGGCGTCATGATTGGCAAATAAAATATTTGTTTGTTTGTATTAAAATTGAAATAATAAATGTAACATCTGGGGTTTTCGTTTCTTTGGCTCTTTTTGTACTGTCTTTCCTTTTCAGAAGCGGCTTTCGGCTCTTTTCTCTCTCCAACGTACTCAGCAAAAACTCGCCTTTTTTATATTTCTCGAAGAAAAACTCCAAAACCTCTTATTGAAAAATAACATATTCAACAGACATTATGTTCCCTGTGTTGGTGTTGTGTAATGTACAAATACAACGAAATAGAGCACTGCAATCATGGTGCAATGCATATGAGACATTCCACAGTACAGTGTATATCTATTGTGAAAGATGTCCAAATTGTAAAGCGTAGCATATCTTTATTTTTTTTGTGCAGCCTGTAAGATTGATATATAAATAATTAAACTACGTTGCTAGGAACATAACTTATACCGTTTTGGGGCATTAAAACAGCATTTTCATTATAGTGGTTGAAAGGTAACGCACGTTACTTGACCGATCAATATTCAGTTTCTATTCAAATCAGAAGAATAAATCTCTATCAAATGATGATGACTAGCAATTTCCAACATAAATGAAACATTTATTGTGCATTTTTGTTAATATTTTTCAACCATAGACGTCTACTTTTATCTGTTGACATTGTGCTGGTAGTGTGGTCATACTTCATCTACATTGTTATACTTATTATGAGAATTACTGTTGATTAACTGATGAAATAAGTGAATCTGAAAAGTTAAGAAATGTTTCTGTAAAATGTTTAATATATAAGCTAAAGAAAAGTCTGCAGAAACCCAACTATTTCATACAAAATAGTAACCTATGTTACGTTTGGCAATATAACAGACGTGATGTCAAAACACAACGTCTGTTACCTGTTTTTAGTATTTTCATTGTTATATTTGAACTATACTTAGTGTTGAGATATTTTCTATTGCCAAATGTGGTATACAAACAAAGTACAATACCCATCATGCGGTTTTTAGCACAAACAGAGAAAAAAAAAGATGACTAGGTATTGATTTTTGCCCATGAAATGTTAAGTGTATGCGAATATAGAAAAATAAGCTTGCCGAATCAATCAACATGTTTACCATATTAGCTTTATGAGACCTCAGCAAAAACAATGGGTATAGTGGCAATGAAGGATGGATGAAAGCAAATAAACAAAATACCACCTTTATACTAGATCGACATTATCAAGTTTTTTACCATGATAGTTCACGTGTGGCAAATACTAATTTTAATTTCCAACCTAGGCTCAAATGTTTGAGCTTCTGCACTTGAGGCAATAGTACCAAACATAACACATATTGAATGGTACACATTCACTTGTGTATTGGAGCTGCAAACACAAAAGGCCATCAAAAACCAAGGACAACAATAAGAAACGCCAACAAAAAGAACTAACTTGAATGATAGAATAATGTTGAAAGGATATATTTAGGTGTTTCCACATTTTTTACTACTACACCCATTAATAATAATAAACAATTATGGACTATTCAAGCAATTGTGACACTGTGTTACCAGTAAACATAGTAAGTCAAATGAATGAAAACATTTAATTATCAAATTTAAAGTGAAAGAATGTCTTGTTGTTTTTTTCAGTCGTATTTGGTTTAGCGAGTCTTTGAACAATATGTTCCTCAGGTTCCTGTGATGAATCTTCCCTCGCTGGCCACTTGTAACCATATTTACACTTCTGCATGTATCGCAGTATATATTCTCTCTCAACAATATCAACGATCTGGAAAAAAGACAAAAGATGTAACAATACCGATCAATTTAAACAAAATAAAAAAAGTTGATGTGTAAGACTTTTATAAAAAAAACTTAACTTGTTTAAAGACCGACATTTTAGTCCAAACCAAAACAAAATCAAATTATTGAGAACATGTGTAATCAGTTTAGTTCCTCAGCTAGCTTTCAGTTAATTAGCCAGCAAGATTTAGATAAAACATCAGTAATGACAAATAAAGTCCAATAAGACTAAACAATAGGCTCACCTATTATCACTGTACCAAAAATGAGTATTAAAACTTAATATTTCCTAATCTGAAACATGCAATAACAAAGGACACCAAATGTGATTGATGTCAATAATTAATCTGCAAGTAAAATAAAAGAGAAAGAACATCAACGAAACACAATAAACAAATAACAATAACAAAGAACCTTTTACCTCAGCAACAAAATTCTGTGTTTTTTTTTGTCCACATTGAAGTTTCACCAATACGAAATTTCCCACATCATGATGCATTAGCCTAAATTCATAACATAATTATTATAAAAAAAACTTGACATACCATTTCAGTTAATATATATCACACAAATACTAAAACAAATCAAAAAGGAGAGAAGTTTACAATTTTTTTTTCAAATAAAACTTCATTTCAACAATATCACAATTAATAAAGAATAATATTCCCTTACCTTTTGCAATCTGCTTTGTCTGTTGTCTCCAAGCCATCTACTTTCTTTGGAGTCACCATGCCATCTGCTTTCTCTGGAGTCACCATGCCATCTGCTTTCTCTGGAGTCACCATGCCATCTTCTTTCTCTGTTGTCTCCATACCATCTGATAACTCTGTTGTCTCCAAGCCATCTACTTTCTCTGGAGTCACCATACCATCAGCTTTCTCTGGAGTCACCATGCCATCTGCTTTCTCTGGAGTCACCATGCCATCTACTTTCTCTGTTGTCTCCATACCATCTGCTTCCTCTGTTGTCTCCATACCATCTGACTTCCCTGTTGTTAACAAGCCACCTGCTTTCTCTGTTGTCCCAAAGCCATGTACTTTCTCTGGAGTCATCATGCCATCTGCTTTCTCTGGAGTCGCCTTGCCATATACTCTCTCTATTGTCTCCATACCATCTACTCTCTCTGTTGTCAACAAGCCATCTGATTTCTCTGTTGTCTCCAGGCCATCTGCTTCCTCTGTTGTCCCAAAGCCATGTACTTTCTCTGGAGTCATCATGCCATCTGCTTTCTCTGGAGTCACCATGCCATATACTCTCTCTATTGTCTCCATACCATCTACTCTCTCTTTTGTCAACAAGCCATCTGATTTCTCTGTTGTCTCCAGGCCATCTGCTTCCTCTGTTGTCTCCAAGCAATCTGTTTTCTCAATTATCTCTAACCCATCTACTTTCTCTGAAGACATCATACCAACTGCTTTCTCTGTTGTCATCAAGCCATCTGAATTCTCTGTTGTCTTAAAGCTATCATATATCTCTGTTGTCTCCATGCCTTCTGCTTTCGCTGTTGTCTCCATACCATCTACTTTCTCTGTTGTCTCCAAGACATCTGCCTTTTCTGTTGTCTCCATACCATCTATTTTCTCTGTTGTTTCTAAGCTATCTGCTTTCTCTGTTATCTCCATGCCATCTGCTGTCTCTGTTGTCTCCAAGACATCTGCGTTCTCTGTTGTTTCCATGCCATCTGCTTTATATGTTGTCTCCATGCCATCTGCTTTCTCTGGAGTCACCATGCCATATACTCTCTCTATTGTCTCCATACCATCTACTCTCTCTGTTGTCAACAAGCCATCTGATTTCTCTGTTGTCTCCAGGCCATTTGCTTCCTCTGTTGTCCCAAAGCCATGTACTTTCTCTGGAGTCATCATGCCATCTGCTTTCTCTGGAGTCACCATGCCATATACTCTCTTTATTGTCTCCATACCATCTACTCTCTCTGTTGTCAACAAGCCATCTGATCTCTCTGTTATCTCCAGGCCATCTGCTTCCTCTGTTGTCTCCAAGCCATCTGTTTTCTCAATTATCTGTAACCCATCTACTTTCTCTGAAGACATCATACCAACTGCTTTCTCTGTTGTCATCAAGCCATCTGAATTCTCTGTTGTCTTAAAGCTATCACATATCTCTGTTGTCTCCATGCCTTCTGTTTTCGCTGTTGTCTCCATACCATCTACTTTCTCTGTTGTCTCCAAGACATCTGCGTTCTCTGTTGTTTCCATGCCATCTGCTTTATATGTTGTCTCCATGTCTTCTGCTTTCTCTGTTGTCTCCATGCCTTCTGCTTTCGCTGTTGTCTCCAAGACATCTGCTTTCTCTGTTTTCTCCATACCATCTACTTTCTCTGTTGTCTCTAAGCTATCTGATGTCCCTGTTGTCTCCATGCCATCGGATATCTTTGTTGTCTTCAATCCATCTGCTTTTTCTATACCATTAACTGTCATATTTTCTGTACCAATATCATTTACTGCACCAACGTCTATATCCATACTATCAATGTCATATGTCATTTCTAGAATATTTCCAAATACACTGCTTATCAGATCAGAACCAAATAAATCCATTGATAAATCTGGTGTGCTTTGTTCTTCCAAAACAACTAAATCATCGTCAAATGGTTCTTTTGGTTTTTCCATTTGCAAAAGTACAACAAAGTGATTTGGCACCCATTCTGAAGGTTTATCGTCAATTCCTCCTGTGTTTGTCCACATAATATGTGCTGGAAGTAGGTCTGTATTGTATGTCTGCTTGAATGGAAAAAAGTGTCTATGAAGGTCATTTCTGATGGTTAGTCCAGCATACACTGGATACACTGAGACAACCTCTCTGAGTAACGCATTGGAAATTGCTGCTATTTGCCAAATACCCATATAAGCCGCATGATGGGCGACACTTAGAACCTCTTGCTCAAATATGGACTCAATGTTGTGCTTTGATAAGTGTTGAACCATATAAAATGGCGAAAACATCGCATATTGCTTTGCTATATCCCTTTTTCTGGTTCCACCTCTCTCCAAATAATGGTCATCAAGGTATTTTTGCTTCTGCTGTACTAGCTCAAACACTATTCTAATTCTCATTTCCTTGAAGTGTTCTTCTGTTCCATATGCAATTAAACTTGCACAACGTGCCAAACAATTTCCATCCCCATAAATAGTTGTTGGATAAAATCCCTTATCCATATATTCTCCTGTTACAAGTGGCAATGAACCTTTGTCTATTTCACGCTTGTGAGACACAATATATATGTCTTGCTGGTTTGTCACTGGAGGAAGTTTCCCTACATCTCTAACAAGATCTTCAACCTGTTCATAATGAGTGCATGAATTTAACTGTTCATACAGATCTGGGAAAACTATATAATCAACAACTAATGTTTTGCTAACACCATCCTGTATCCAAACCTTATCCAATGTTTCAACACCATCCGGTGTCTCAACACCATCCACTGTCTCAACCTCATCCACTGTTTCAACCTCATCCACTGTCTCAACCTCATCCACTGTCTCAACACCATCTGGTGTCACCATACCAGCTGCATCAACGCCATCTGTTGTGGTATTCTGTTTTGTTTTGACTTCTTTGTTCACTGTTTGTCTTTTGTTTCTTTTCAGTCCTTTCTTAGGTTTACATTGGTCTTGTCCATTTCCAGCTTGCATTAATCTTGTCACTTTCCATTCATCCACATATGCTTTGTTGGTACAACAATTATAATTTTCAAGCAAACATTCTTCACAAAAGCAAGTCAAATTTCTGGTCTGGATCATGTTTGGATCATCTATAAGACTTTTGATACTGTGTATTTTTTGTGTTCCTGGCACTGTTTTACAATTAAAGCTTTTATCATGGTCTATTTCTGTCTTTCCTACTAAAATATAGTGTGTCTTATGGTGTTGATGAGCTTCCTTCTCATCTTTGCTATTCTTTGTAAGAAAATGAACAGCACTTTCTGCATTACTTATGACTGCTTGGTTTGATTTCACTGCTCTACTAAGCTTTGATTTCACAACTGCCACTACCTGGTCTCCAGGTCCTTTGCCATGACGACTTCCAAAGTAAGATCTATGAATTTTCACATTTGAGTTACAAATATAACTGAAGGGAATTTTGCTCTTATACTGTGATGAACACCCATCTGTAAATTCAAACAATGTGTCACACTGAATATTTTTCTCTTTTAAATGTTCAATAGTTTTATTTTCAAACCAATTAACTGCGTGTGCATCATGGCGAATATCTTCACTTAAAAACACAACATCTTCCTTAACTGTACTATTGCATCCATTCTCATTATACTTGTAATAACACACCACAGGGTGTACTGTTATTTGAGTATGAATCCAGTAGAGAAACTGTGGTTCATCTTGAAACTCACAAACATAGTTACGTCCAAAGTCTAGCACTGCAATCACACAGTTTACAGGTGGGTGCTGTGAAATATTCTGGAATTGACCTAATTCCCAATGGGCAATAAATAAATGTTTTTTCAGGAATAAAATCTCAGAACACAATTCATCAATTAAAGTGTTGCTGTTCGAACTTTTGAGAATGAGGCCTTTCTTTTTTTCTTTGTTGTCAGTGACGGCCCATACATAATAGTCTACCCCATATTTGTTGGTCACGTCCTTTAAATGAGTTCTCATCTTCTGTTCTCCACATATGTTGCAAAGCCCATCAATACAATCTTTCTTGTGGTACTGGTTATCCCCTTTTGGACACATAACTATATTAACAGCACAGTATTTGTCCTTGATTTTCAGTTCCTCTGCATTTTCACAAGAACGGCCAATTAATTTATTGACCGTCTTCAACTTCAGTTCTACATTTAAACAGTATTCACATAAACACTGCTGCAATTGTTGATCACAAAATGTTTTAACATTTTTGGGGCGCAGTGATGCAAACTTGCTTTTTCCTAACTTCACGCTTGGATTCTTTTCCTTATAGATTTGAAATGTGTCTAACAATGATCTGTGCATTATGTGTGCTGCTTTTCCATCTTTGTTAACCAACCTTTTGTCTGGCAATGGTGTGGATATCTGTGGGTGTAGAAAAAAATCTTTAACGTCTTCAGTTATTTCCTCAGGGATTTTATCTGATCTGACTTTGTATTCATTCAGCATGTTCAGTTCTGAACATTTATTTAGGTAAGACCATTTGATGCCCAGGTGTCTGCTTACATTCTTAGCACTTTTAACTTTAGACTGTATGCATGCTGATACTAATGCTCGACGTAAGGTTTTCTCAGATTTCTTATTACTGCTTTTTAGTCGAAATATTTGTCTTTTTATATTATTAAAGCAATAGGTTTCTACTTTTCTCTTTTTTGGTGTGGTTATTCCTACTCTTGCAAGAGCTGCATGTTTCTTGGGTGATGCATTACTTATTATATTCATGACTACTCTTGCCATTTTTTCTGCACATTTTGGGAGATACTGCTTTACTCTTTGTGTTGCTTTTTCTTCAGCTGAAGGACTACTAAAAACTGAATTACCATTTGCTGGCTTTGTTCTTGTCTTTTTGTTCTGCGACATTTTTCTCATTCGGTCCTTTTCCTTAACACGTCTTTTTTTCTGGCAAGATGATCTTCTACGAGAATCTTGCTTTTTTATTCGCCAGTATTCGCGCTGTTCTAAGATTTTTTGTCTTGTCTTTGGTTTTATTCTCTTCTTTTCTATTCCAAGGGCTTTTTGTTTTTCTCTATGTCTTTTAGCTCTAATACGATTTCCTTCTCTTATTTGTTCTATTTCTGTTTCAGTTTTTTCCTTCAGTCTATTCTCTTTGGCTTGCTCTGCATTCTTCTTTTTTATCTCCAAATAATCTAAAAAGAAAAAGAAAGAATCAAGGTCGACATACTTTTATTGTGATTTAAACATGGGTCTTAGCAATTGTGGGGGATAAAATATGCGAAAAACAAAGGCCTGTGTTTAAAATATTCAAAATTTATGGCCACAATGAATATTTCGATTATAATGTTGTTTTTTTAGAGAACATAGACTATACCGACATTTTCAACAATTTAATGAGGTTTTCATGCACTAACTATACTGTGATGTTGTCAATTTTAGTGTAAATATTTACACAGTCATATAGACACATCTTTGAAACCAGAATGCTACAGATGATTGGCACCAAATTTGGTAAATTTTTTACAAGTAGTTTCAGCAAAAAAGATGTTTTAACAAGAATGTGTCTATAGTACAGGGATGGCCCACTCCCACTATCATTTCTATGTTCAGTGGGCCGTGAAATTGGGATCAAAACTCTTAATTTGGCATTTAAATTAAAAAGATCATATCACAGGGAACATGAGTACTAAGTGTCAGGTTGATTGGACTTCAACTTCATCAAAAACTACCTTGACCAAAAACTTTAACCTGACACTGGACACGGGACAGATGGACGAATGAATGCAGAGACCAGAAAACATAATGCCACTACTATTGTAGGTGGGGCATAAAAAGTTTTCAATGCGTGACAAATGCCAAATGAAGCGTTAGTTCACACAGCCCTTCTGGCCAGATAACTTATTAGGAGTCCTTACCAGGTCTTAATTTCAGGTTTTCTCTGTATCTTTTTTGTTTCTCTGCATTGCTGAGTTTTGGTACATGCATAAATCCTTCTTCTTCAGCTGGTTTTTCTTTCCTAGGCCTCATCTCCATTCTGTAAATACCAAAATAAGCCAAATGAACTGTAATTCAAGCGTTTTCTACTATAATCAAAATGTCACATTTCTCTTTCAATGTATGAATGTGAAACACTGTTACTTTTTACATCATTTTATGGTTAAGATGTCCATAATCACAAAGCAAAATATTTTATATTTGTGGTTTATCATTATATATCTTTCAAATTTAACAGACTATAGGTACAAAAATGTTCTTCTGTTTTAAAAACATGTAGAATGTTTTCAATATTGCAGTCATAACGATGCTGATATGATCAATCATCATTATGTCAAAATGTTGCGACATTTGACACCATTTTGTTTAACATTAAAGGTCAATATTCACATATATAACCTAATTTGTTAACACTTGTTTACCTTGGACTATAAATATATTTTGAGACAATAATTCTGTTTCAAGAACACAAAAAATATGTTCTTTAAAATAAAATGATGACTGTTCTATTACAGTAATATAGTATAATACTTTGCCAAACAGTTGTTATTTGGACTCGTCTCTTCACAATTTTTTGTTTTTTAAGCAAGTCAACATCACATATGTTACTTCATTGTCAAACAGTATTAATTGAATAATATAAACAAGATTATATTTTTTGAAGCAAAAAACAAATAGATTGGAACTCAGGATTTTAACATATTTAAAGCATTATTAAACTGATTTTGTTACATTTTTTGGTTTGTCGAGATATGTCAAACTGCTGTGATTTGGACATACATTATTCACGATATTTAAAATAAAAAATGGTCAATTTTCACAACTGTTACAAAAAAATTGTAGAATGATGTTGCATAGAATAATTGCACTGTCTTTAAACGATAAAGATCATGACTTTTTTGTTTTAAAAGTATAATTATGACAAGAACATTCAAAGTCTAATGTTAAGTAAGTTTAAGTAAATTGTAAACAGGTTATGATTGACCATGATTTTTTTCCATAAAAGTCACATGTAACATTAGTTGTACATCTTAAGGTAAACTGGTAAATAACAGTCTTTCTTATATTATCATGATAGTTATAAAGAATTTTAAACCATCCTCTTTAAATTTAAATCTTTATCAAAGACTTCAATTAAGAACTACATCTAAATTAATTTGATGTCAAAATCATGTTATACTGGACATATTTTAAGTAAGACAAATATCTTTGATGAGTGGTCAAACATCACAGCTGTTGTTTTTTGTGTTGTAAAATTTGTTTATGCATTAAATGTACTTAAATGGTACATTGACATGTGGGTGATTTAAGATAAGAAAACAGAACTTTTGATACTTTCAGGTAAAGAGTATATTAAAAGTATTTTTGAACAGGATATGATAACACCAGTGTGCTTGACAATGTTAACAGGTTGAATTAAGTAAACAGATGTCATGAATGACAATGTTACACCAGCCAAGATCTAATAAATTAATTTCTTATTTGTAACAGTTATTTATAATTTTGTATACATTATCAATAATAAGCCTAAAAAAAAGAACAAAACACATTGAGCAATGTTTAATTTATTGTATCAGTCAGACACCAAACTGTTGTGATGAATGACAGTTTTTTCAGGCAAGAACTGAAAAAAATAAAAAGTCCATAATAACATTGTTATCTTTTTATGGGAAAATGTTCACATGTACAATTCAGATCTAATGAGGCATGTAATTTTCACCTTTATAAAACAGAAGTATGTAAACAAAACCCATTATAATGTGTTTAAAACATGTTATGATTGGTGATTGATAGAAATACATTGCTTAGTAACAACTGTGTACTTGACATTTCTGTCCAGGACGTTGAAGTCAACCATCACTTAGTTATTCATGGTTAACATAAACACACATCCCTATAGATCTATATTTCTTTTTGTTTTCAAAGTGTACATGTATCATAGTAGATTCTTTTTGCAACTTTTTCTTTATCATGACAAGCTTTCTTTTTGATGATGTGATGTACAAAAAACATAAGTGATGTTTGACTCTAATTTTAAACCAGACAATGTATGTCAATGATAACATGTGTTATCCATGTCAATACCGAAATCATGCGTATATCTCGTGTCCCTTTCCAAACTCCCCGGGTATTTTATATAAAGTTTGCACTCTTTAAAACAAACATAGCACATTAAAAACCACATATAAACACGGGACATTTAATGGATTATTTACTTATAACGGTAACTAATGTTATCATTCTCAACGAACGTGAAAATCCTCAATTTCTAACTGAAAACTTACCTGAGGAAATTGCTTGCCATCTTGTATTGTAATAACCAAATCAGATACGGTATTAATCCGGTCGTTTGACTTCCGGTGGAATTGTCTAGAACAATCAACTGCAGATTAAAATTCATTGGATAATATTGCATAAACTGCATCCAACAACCGTTACTTTTTTGACGGAATATTTTTTATTTTTTTCAGTTGTGTTTATTTTTTTAGGGTCCATTGCTCTGTACGCCATGCTATAAGAAAAACGTGTTATAACATCAGATGTTTTCAGTGATAACAAGTTTGCGTTCTTTTTATTTAACATTTTGCTTTCTGTGTGTCTTGTTGCTAACACTGTTATTTGACGGAAAATCGTAATGCTTGGGTTATCTAAATAAATCAAAGTTTTCCTAGAAAACACCACTAAAACAACTTTATGTTCATAATTTAAATAAAATATTGATTGCACTATGCTTTAAAACCATCAACTTGAACAGAAAATAGTATCATGAACCAAAAATTTTGCTGTGAAAATTTGACACTCTGTTGATTTTTGCATTTGTCCGTGATTTTTTTCTCAAAATTAACAGTTTTAACTTCAAATCTTTTTTAATATAACTCCAATCACCATGAAATTTTAAGAACTATCTCTTTATTCATTTAGTTTCAATTCTGATATCTAACACTTTTATTTTTATGATTATAATTTGCTCTACACAGGTTATAATGAATGTCACTGTAAGTTCCACTGTAGCGTGGAATGGCTCTTATACACAATCTCAATCATACAATTTGACAATTTTTTTCACACAATGCCTGAGTCTCCTAAAAGCGCCATTGGTGAAGAAAGATACACTTTGAGATCAAAGGTTTTTACTCGATTTTTTTTTTATGGTTAAATGTTTTGTTATCCGATCTTTAGTTTTCTGTGTCGCGATTTTGGCATGTTTGTCTTTTTGCAACATTGGTTTCCATTGTTCACCCTAAAGCACAGTCCACCCGGCCAAGGATTGACAAATTGTTTTCAGGATGTAAAATTACCCAAGCGGACCAATACATGTTAGTAAAATAGAACGTCTGGCCTGTTGATTTTAAAGTTTATCGCGAAGACTTGGAGTCTTTGAATTTTCTTGTCAATTTACTTCTGTGGAGTAATGCATAAGACATGTGTTTGCGGGGTAAAAGTACTGTGTCTTGTATGATTATGACATATTTGAAACTATTTTTTTAATTTGTTCTTTGTTTTTGAAATTTGTTTTCGGCGACATTTAAAATTCAAGGTAACATAATATTCATCAATAATATAGCTAGAACAAAATAGCTACATCACACTTTTTAACAACTGTCTGTATAGCAGTCTGCAGACATGTAAACCTTTACTTTTTGCATTTCTGACATTCCCATAGGCTTGATAAAAGTATTAGTTTTCTAGGCCAGTTCAGATCTACCTGATAATAGTTGTTACATGTATGGCATTCGTATACTTTATTTAGTAATAATAGTATTATCAACTGGCTATTTAATAATTACGTTTAGCAGTCTTTGTGCTTAGCCACGTATCTGACCGCCCATGGTTGTTAAAGTGCTTTTCTGGCTGTTAAATCATCTCTACAGGACAACAGAATCTAACAGATTTTTTGTTGGGAAAACTGAGCTCTATCGTCTAATAAAAGTCAGTCAATATTGACATGCATCCCTTCATGTTTTACTCTCAACAATAATTTACTATTTACCGTTGTAATCGGATATATGCTTCTTGTAGAATGCATCTTTGTCGAGGTTATTCTCGCACCAAAATTGTGCATCAGATTCTGGGCTTATTCTCTTTCTATTTTGAAACAAAATTTTCTGTAAAATTCAACATTAAGTCCATCTAGACCAGGAGCTTTATTTAGTTTCATTTTGAATATTGCATCTGTGCATTCCTGCACTGTGATTTTTCCTTCACATATATCACTATCACTTAATTTTGGACATTTTTTAATATCGTTAAAGTACTTAATGGTATCTTCTCTATCTTGTTTAGTAGAGGAATATAAATTTTTATAAAAGTTAACTTCAAGGTTAAGTATTTTTTCTTGATCAGTAATTATATTATTGTTTACATCATACAATCTAGTGATGGGTTTTTTGCACTGCCTGGCTTTTTCAAGAATAAGAAGTAAGAAGTATTTTTTTCTCCCTCTTCAATCCATTTTACCCTTGATCTAATTTGATTGCCTTTTACTTTTGCATTGTATAAATTTCCTAACTCTTGTTCTACTTTCTCTATTTTTTCAATCAAGTAGGTATTTGTTTCATTAACTCTGATGTTATTTTTATGAATTTCATTGTTTAGTTGTATCAGTTGAATTTCTCATACATTGATTGAATCTTTTTTGTTTAACGCTTATTGTTATTTATTAACTAAAAACAAAAAAACTCTTTGGCGATTTATTAACTGGTGGCATATATTCAAATCCGTCAGTAGAATTGATTCTAAGTTCAAAATCATGTTCAGCCAATAAGATAACCTTGGAAATACTAATAGCTTTGGCGATTTATTAACTGGTGGCATATATTCAAATCCGTCAGTAGAATTGATTCTAAGTTCAAAATCATGTTCAGCCAATAAGATAACCTTGGAAATACTAATAGCTCAAACAAAATACCATTGAATCAAACACAAGCACTTCCACAATTAATTAAAAATTATTGTTTGAGAATAATGGCACTGCAGATTGGCTGAAAGAACACACGGAGAAGCAGAAAAACACTCTAATAGTTAGACGCAGGATAATGGGGACAAAAAGAAAGACAAAGAACCATCACAAGTTTCATCCAAATTTATACTGAAAACTCAAAATCATCAATTATTGAAGCCAGAATAAACGAAAAAGGAACTTAAATAGTTATCAAAAGTACCAGGATTATAATTTTATACGCCAGACGCGCGTTTCGTCTACATAAGACTCATCAGTGACGCTCAGATCAAAACAGTGAAAAAGCCAAATAAATACAAAGTTGAAGAGAAAGGAGATTAAAATGAGACAGATATGACAATGTAGATTTATTTTACCGTGTACAATATACGCGGATACAAATGACTGATAAACACTATTTTCAGTAAACTTTGATATAAATTGTATGGCAGAGACTGCTAGTAAAGTCTTTAGCACAATTGTCATAATAGCTTACATTTCTATAAACTGGGTTTAACTTATTATCTCTGTATACAAAGTTATCAAAGGTACCAGGATTATAATTTTGTACGCCAGACCCGCGTTTCGTCTACATAAGACTCATCAGTGACGATGAATCAAAATATTTATAAAGCCAAACAGGTAAAAAGTTGAAGAGCATTGAGGATCCAAAATTCCAAAAAATAGATACGGCTAAGGGAGCTACCACATGATTTTTATGGGGGGGGGGGGGGGGGTATAGGATGAAATTTGAAAAAAAAATAGGCAGGACAGGAGATTTGAGTAAAAAAAAAAGGCAGGATGAGATACTTGCAAAAAAAAGTCAGGACGACAATTTAGGTAAAAAAAGTCAGGATAAACTAAAAAAAAAAAAAGATTTCAAAATAAAAAGTGTATTACTAAAGAGATGTAAAGTTACCGTTCTTTACATAGCAGGTCTATATTCAGCGCAAAACTTTCTTTCTTGTA
Organism: Mytilus edulis; assembly: GCF_963676685.1. Taxonomy (NCBI): domain Eukaryota; kingdom Metazoa; phylum Mollusca; class Bivalvia; order Mytilida; family Mytilidae; genus Mytilus; species Mytilus edulis. The sequence goes on from NC_092354.1 coordinate 26,919,608, forward strand.
TTTCGGAGGGTTTTGCAGGCTTTCCCATTTCCTCCCTTATTAATGCACTGACTTCAGTCTACAAGAAAAATCAAAACCATAATTATCTTGTAATCGTACAAATAAATGTATAGAAATTCATACAATTAATCGAACATCAATAAATGTGTTGAATCTTTATTCCATCTTTATGTAGTTGTATAGTTGTAGCTACAAACATATTTTATGCAACATTACACTTTACCTCAAATTTTGTATCGATAGAGCTACAAAAATATTTTTTTATCATGTATCCAATTTTACCTCGAAATATGCACACGCCTAGGCAAAAACAAGCCCACACTGGGGATAATACGTTTTAGAGCCTGTAAACCCTGATACACGGTAGCTATTTAACATAGGTGTTTATGATATCAAAATGGTACTTCATGTATCGAAATCGTAAATTTGAATGTACTGCTGACAACAATTTTTTTATTTACCTGTGTTGCAGTTCATGGTTAAATAATTCATTAAACTAAAGGCCATGGTCATTAAGAATTAATAATAATCATTGTAACAAATTGCTTGTAATTATACTGCTCTTTTAGGGCGTCCTTGATTGACAATAAAAATATTGTATTGTATTGTATTGAAAGGTTCTCGTTGAAAGACCTGTCCTGTGATGGTGAGGGTTGCTAAACCCCTCTTTTAAAAGATGGTGACAGAGTTGCATCTGCTGCTGTCTTCAGGAACAGAGCTGCAACTCTCCGTTTGCCATCTGATGCATCCATCTTTACTGCTGAAGCAGAAGCAATAATTTTGGCTTTGAAATTTATTGCTTCTTCAGATAAATCCAAATTTATTATATGTTCGGATTCACTTTCATGCTTACAATAGTTATCAATAGTACCAGGATTATAATATTATACGCCAGACGCGCGTTTCGTCTACATAAGACTCATCAGTGACGCTCAGATCAAAATAGTTGAAAAAGCCAAATAAATACAAAGTTGAAGAGCATTGAGGACCCAAAATTCAAAAAAGTTGTGCCAAATACGGCTAAGGTACAAGCTGTACGAAATACTAAAATTAAAAACCCAACAATTCTCAAAATTTTATATGTAATGAGGAATTTAAAAATTCTTCTGAAAGAAATAATATTTCTATGGGTTCCGAGTCCTGTTGGAATCCTTGAAAACACCTGTAGACCTTGAGGCAAAGAATGCCCTGGGTGACCCTCTATCTAACTGTGATATACCATATACTGATTTTAAATCTAATATCAGAGAATATGTTTTTAATATATTGAAAAATAAATGGAGTAAAAAAGATGATAATAAATTGCATGAAATTAAACCTTATTTAGGCAAACCTTTTAATAATATTATGTGCAGAAAAGATCAGTGTGTTATTACTAGATGTCGTATTGGTCATACTAGAATAACACACGAATTAAATATCTTTTAAAAAATGAAGATGAACCACAATGTGTTCCTTGCAATTGCAAGTATACTATTTAACATGTTTTAATTAATTGTATTGACTTTGATGATATTCGTAAGAAGCATTTCAATGTCAATAATATGTATGATTTATTCAATAATGTTCCATTAACAAATATTGTTGCATTTTTAAAAGAAATTGGAATTTATTATAGAATATAAAAATGTTCTTATATTTAAATCGTTTTTAGCTCACCTGGCCCGAAGGGCCAAGTGAGCTTTTCTCATCACTTGGCGTCCGGCGTCCGTCGTCCGGCGTCGTCCGTCGTCCGTCGTCGTTAACTTTTACAAAAATCTTCTCCTCTGAAACTACTGGGCCAAATTTAACCAAACTTGGCCACAATCATCATTGGGGTATCTAGTTTAAAAAATGTGTTCGGTTACCCGGCCAACCAACCAAGATGGCCGCCATGGCTAAAAATAGAACATAGGGGTAAAATGCAGTTTTTGGCTTATAACTCTGAAACCGAACCATTTAGAGCAAATCTGACATGGGGTTAAATTGTTTATTAAGTCAAGATCTATCTGCCCTGAAATTTTCAGACGAATCGGACAACCGGTTGTTGGGTTGCTGCCCCTGAATTGGCAATTTTAAGGAAATTTTGCCGTTATATGGTTATTATCTTGAATATTATTATAGATAGAGATAAACTGTAAACAGCAATAATGTTCAGCAAAGTAAAATCTACAAATAAGTCAATATGACCGAAATGGTCAGTTGACCCATATAGGAGTTATTGCCCTTTATAGTCAATTTTTAACCATTTTTCGTAAATCTTAGTAATCTTTTACAAAAATCTTCTCCTCTGAAACTACTAGGCCAAATTTATCCAAACTTGGCCACAATTATCTTTGGGGTATCTAGTTTAAAAAATGTGTCCGGTGAACCGGCCAACCAACCAAGATGGCCGCCACGGCTAAAAATAGAACATAGGGGTAAAATGCAGTTTTTGGCTTATACCTTAAAAACCAAAGCATTTAGAGCAAATCTGACAATGGTAAAATTGTTTATCAGGTCAAGATCTATTTACCCTGAAATTTTCAGATGCATCTGACAACCTGTTGTTGGGTTGCTGCCCCTGAATTGGTAATTTTAAGGAAATTTTACTGTTTTTGGTTATTATCTTGAAAATTATTATAGATAGAAATAAACTGTAAACAGCAATAATGTTCAGCAAAGTAAGATTTACAAATAAGTCAACATGACCGAAATGGTCAGTTGACCAATATAGGAGTTATTGCCCTTTATAGTCAATTTTTAACCATTTTTCGTAAATCTTAGTAATCTTTTACAAAAATCTTCTCCTCTGAAACTACTGGGCCAAATTAATCCAAACTTATCCACAATCATCTTTTGGTTATCTAGTTTAAAAAATGTGTCTGATGACCCGGCCATCCAACCAAGATGGCCGCCATGGCTAAAAATAGAACATAGGGGAAAAATGCAGTTTTTGGCTTATAACTCAAAAACCAAAGCCTTTAGAGCAAATCTGACACGGGGGTCAAATTGTTTATCAGGTCAAGATCTATCTGCCCTGAAATTTTCAGATAAATCGGACAACCCGTTGTTGGGTTGCTGCCCCTGAATTGGTAATTTTAAGGAAATTTTACTGTTTTTGGTTATTATCTTGAAAATTATTATAGATAGAAATAAACTGTAAACAGCAATAATGTTCAGCAAAGTAAGATTTACAAATAAGTCAACATGACCGAAATGGTCAGTTGACCCATATAGGAGTTATTGCCCTTTATAGTCAATTTTTAACCATTTTTCGTAAATCTTAGTAATCTTTTACAAAAATCTTCTCCTCTGAAACTGATGGGCCAAATTAATCCAAACTTATCCACAATCATCTTTGGGGTATCTAGTTTAAAAAATGTGTCCGATGACCTGGCCATCCAACCAAGATGGCCGCCATGGCTAAAAATAGAACATAGGGGTAAAATGCAGTTTTTGGCTTATAACTCAAAAACCAAAGCGTTTAGAGCAAATCTGATAGGATTAAATTGTTTATCAGGTCAAGATCTATCTGCCCCGAAATTTTCAAATGAATCGGACAACCCGTTGTTGGGTTGCTGCCCCTGAATTGGTAATTTTAAGGAAATTTTGCTGTTTTTGGTTATTGTCTTGAATATTATTATAGATAGAGATAAACTGTAAACAGCAATAATGTTCAGCAAAGTAAGATTTACAAATAAGTCAACATGACCGAAATGGTCAATTGACCCCCTAAGGAGTTATTGTCCTTTATAGTCAATTTTCAACAATTTTTATAAAATTGTAAATTTTTACTAAAATTTTCCACTGAAACTACTGGGCCAAGTTCATTATAGATAGAGATAATTGTAAGCTGCAAGGATGTTCAGTAAAGTTAGATGTACAAACACATCACCATCACCAAAATACAATTTTGTCATGAATCCATCTGCTTCCTTTGTTTAATAGTCACATAGACCAAGGTGAGCGACACAGGCTCTTTAGAGCCTCTAGTTAATTTTTATCACGTTATTTTACTGTTGATTTTTATTTGTATATAATTTGTCTTATTTTAAAAATATGCTATAAATTGTAAAAATATTCGAATTAGCTCTCGCCGCGATATAGCCTTTTGTGCTAATGCGGCGTAAAGCAACCAACAATCAATCTATCAATATTCCATCTTTATGAAGTTGTTTAGTTGTAGCTACAAACATATTTTATGCAACATTTCACTTTACCTCAAATTTTGTATCGATAGAGCTACACAAATATTTTTTTATCATGCATCCAATTTTACCTCGAAATATGCACACGCCTAGGCAAAGACAAGCCCACACTGGGGATAATACGTTTTAGAGCCTGTAAACCCTGATACACGGTAGATATTTGACATAGGTGTTTATTATATCAAAATGGTACTTCATGTATCGAAATCGTAAATTTGAATGTACTGCTGACAACAATTTTTTTATTTACCTATGTTGCAGTTCATGGTTAAATAATTCATCAAACTAAAGGTCATGAAAGGTTCTCGTTGAAAGACCTGTTCTGTGATGGTGAGGGATGCTAAACCCCTCACAACACTAAAGATGAAATGTTTGTAATTATACTGGCAGACATTTTATGTACAGATTATCGTATTATATGCCTGCAGAAATAAAGGATGCTTGACCTGTGAAATCAAATAAACACGCATCTGAATATTTTATATGCTTTCAAAAGATTGGTTTTAGCACCTGTATCGGTTTTGGCTTTCCAAGCAAGGCCACTGTTTTCTGCATCACCTAAATCATCTCTGACTGCAAGCTAAAAAATTAAAGTTTCGATCAAAAGTCCGAAAGTGTATGCAATGCAGACAAAGAAGGTATGTGTCCATGTAATGGACATTGATAGGGGAGCAATACAAAGTGTCGGAAGTTGGAGTTACCAAATCATGACACGTCTTAAATTTGTCTTCAATATTTTATCACACTGAGGACATTTTAAGGACATTCTAAAATACTATTCATCTAGCGTAGCATAGAAACAAAATTAAAGAGTGTCCTAAGATGACCGCATTAATTTTGAAATTTTATCTTCGGACGAATATATGGATAATTTCCAGAACACCACCTCTGGTGTTTTTTTTTTTTTTTTTTTATCTTTTGTCATTAAATTAATATAATAAGGTAAAAATAAGTTAAACTTTTTGTAGGAATACTTAATTACATACATATCTTCCTCTGCACATCTTAATTCCGGAACAGACAATTATGTAGCCCAGAATAACTACAAAGCATTAATTCATAAAAGATTTTCACCTTTTCCATTTAATCTAGTATCATACAAACACAATATACAAAATGTGCGTTACATAATAATCATCATTGTCGTGAGCACTCGTATAGATATTGTTAAATCCTTTACTTATGTAGTGGGAAGACTTATTATTTTTCGTTATTTTACCTGAACCTGAGCTGGAACCTCAGGAGCAGCGCTTGCTTTGCGGTATTGCTGGTGTTGGTCTCAGCTAGCCTTTCCAAAATCTTATCTATTTTAATATCCGTGTTCTTTACGGTTTGATCCAAATCAGTTACTTTCTTGAGAGTATCTTCAGTTCTGAAAGCACTTCCTGCAACAAAAAGTATTTTTAATATATAGTGTTTTCTATATAGCCCAGGTGGTCTAGCGGGACGGCTGCAGTGCAGGCGATTTGGTGTCACGATATCACAGTAGCATGGGTTCGAATCCCGGCGAGGGAAGAACCAACAATTTGCGAAAGCAAATTTACAGATCTAACATTGTTGGGTTGATGTTTAGACGAGTTGTATATACATTATGTACACAGCCATATATCACCATCATTGATGGCGATCCGATGGATACATCTGTTGTAGAGTTGTCACTGACTCAGACGTACTTATAAATATAATTATTTTCTGTGACTGTATCTTACATTAATTTGTAGGATCCTTAACTATAGATAATTTAGCTGATCTGTAACAATAACATCTTCATGCCTTATATATCATGTACTGTTGTACGCCGCTAGATTAAAAACTGACGAGGAAAGGTAACAAATGGCCAGCGAAAGCTCTATTATAGTAGAGCCCAGGTGGTCGTGTGGTCTAGCGGGACGGCTGCAGTGCAGGCGATTTGGTGTTACGATATCACAGTAGCATGGGTTCGAATCCCGGCGAGGGAAGAACCAAAAGTTTGCGAAAGCAAAATTACAGATCTAACATTGTTGGGTTGATGTTTAGACGTGTATATATATATATTGTTATTACACTTACGAAATTATCAATGCCAGTACATTATTTATACGAACCGTTAAATGTTTTTGTAACTGAAGTACGTTATACCAATTATAACCATTTCACAAAATGCATACGAATCGGAGGCGAATACACGCCTTTATATAAAACTAGTATCTCAATTGTTGGTAAAAAACTATGTTGACAAGTAAACAGAAGTCTCGACCAATCATTGAAAGGCCTTTCCTGTAAAAATGATATTTTTTTTGTGTACTTTGAACAACCTTTCGGTTGATATACGACAAGCGTACCTTCTGAAACTTTTCGCTTTTTACAATTAATGACTCCAATGTTCGAGATTGGAAATATCAGATTGTTAGTCCAGTTTATTGTAACTTTGTAATTTAGCTCCAAGTCGTAACAATAACGTGGAAATTGTAATTGGTGGCATGTTTGCTGGACTATTTCATTTTTAAAAGTTTGATTACCAATAAATTTTAAATCTGTTGAAGGCTATGTGAATTTAAACCTATGGTGAATATAACAAATGTAATTAAAGCATGAAAATCATTCTTAAAAACAAACTAACAAATTTAACATTTCTAAAAACAAGACAATTATTCTTTATATGTTTAGTTTTTACCTTTGTTACTCTACCAATTATGGTGGCTGTATTTCCTTTGACTTTAACTGCGTCGAATATTTTGACAGCCTTTGAAATAGCATCAATAAGTCTTTTCGTCTCTCGCCACTAACAGAGACAAGGACACCACAGTCGACCTGTTTATGATAATTGTGTTGTCTGCCTTTTTGATGTAGTTTCTCGGCCTCACACGTTTGTTCAGCATTGACATCTTGGCACTGTCATAGCAGATGGCTGTAATGAATCTGGAACCATCTGCTACAGTGATTTTTGTGGAGGTATTTTCAATCCCATGTCTCAGGTATTTGGTTGTCTGCAATCAACTTCACCCTTTATTGGTACGGGGTATTACAGGGCAATTTCATTAACTTTTAGTGGTGTTATGTATATAAACAATGATATAGAATCTAGATGACTGTACCCACGTGACGTCACCTTTTCACACTCTAATTATAAAAAATGAAGATTATCGCCATGTTTATGTTTGTTGTGAGTTGTTTATTATCATTTACCCATGCGAGAAGTCTTGCAACAAATACTGCTGAATGTTATAGGAGTGAAGACATATTAGATTGTCGAGGCAATGCCATTAAATTCTTTAGTGGAGAGATAGATCCTTCTATCAACCCAGTCCAAATGACCTATATTATGAAAAGTGAACAGATTCAAAATGTCCGCATGAATGCCACTTGTGTGTTCGAACTTACAATGTCTAATAAAGCTATGTGGCACATTGGAAGGAAAAATTATAGTGGTGAATGGGGAAGAATGTTCATCGTATGTAAGTACACTGAAAAAAATACCTAGTAATCACTACTAGGTAAACTAGTAAACTTACTGTCCATGAGATTACTAGGCCAGAAGTATATTTACTAGCCTACTTAGTAACTATACTAGGCCATCAAAGTAAATTTACTAGGCTACTTAGTAATTACACTAGGAGTCCCTAGTAATTTTGCTAGACTGCTTGGTGACTTTACTAGTCTGAATAAGTAATTTAACTACCTTTTAGTAACATAACTAGGTCCTCCTTGTGGCAAATACATGGTAAGACGAGTGATTCTACTAGTTTCAAGTAACTCTACAAACATTTCCTAGTAGGAATACCTCCTTCAGCTAGTAACTTTACTAGCTATAAATACTTGTACCAGGTCACCCTCGTGTGGTACTTTTTCGTACCTACATGTAGCAATGTTACTGGATTAAGGATTCTTTTTTATTTTGATTTGTATGCATAGTTTCATAGCAGTGCAATATCTTATAGCTATTTCTCTATTGTACTGGTACAAAGTTCAAAATGATAAATCCATTTTTTTAATAAGGGGGACTGCCATAAAAGGGGGCTCACTCAAGTCATAGTTTAATTTTTCACGGTATAATCAATTAAATTTTTCCCATGAAAGGGGCCCTAAATCCATCACTTAGTAAAATCAACAGGAAGCGTCTAGGTAGTTATATGTGTTTTTGATCTTTCAATTCAGGAAACACAATGACAATAGCAATAATTGTGAAAGATAAATATACAATGACCTGAAAAGACTAGCAAAAACATCAGCAATAGGTCACAATATCCTCAATATGAATTGACTTGCAATGTATACTTTGGTTGCCGATGAATGAAGATAAAAATTTGTTGCATCTGTAGTGATAATTGACCTTCAATGTCAATAAAGACAAAACTATTTCTTTTCACTCCTTGTTCTTGTTGTTTTCTCTTTCACACATTCTCACTTAAATTTCGCCATGTTAGGCCTGAAAGCTTTACAGTTACCTAACTAAATTTGTCAGTGTGTGAGGTTCAGCAAAATAATGTTAAAGATAAATCCTACATATTTTATTTACATAAGATGCATAACATCAGAACTGTAAAATACATTTGAGTAGACAATACAAAGTAGTTAATTTCAAGTATAGAAAAAGGTGTCCAACCAACAACAAATAGGTAACATGTTCTCAATTTACTCCAAAGTAACCATTTAAATTCATGTTTCAAAACCATTAATAAGCTGTACCCTAATCAATATTAACAATTATTCATACATGTATTTAGAATATTCAGTTTACAATTCTAAAGTTATTTCTATGAAAAAAAATTAAAACGTCAGTTTAAAAAATTATAACCCATCCAGTTATTGCACGGCCCCTGCTTAAATCAATCAGCTCTCCCTGCAAAACCAAAATGAATAAACTCTCCCTCGAATATTTATTTAAAAATAAAGAACAAAGTAAGACTTATCAGTTATTTTATATCTTCCTACTTCAAAGTTTACATTTTAAAACACTTAGAAGTAAAAATAAAATTGTCAGGAAAAGTATTTAGATTGTACCTAACAGTTTATAACTTTATAAAGCATGATCACTTATCATTTTTTAAAGCACTGTACATTTCAGTTTGAGCAAACAGATCCAACTCAATGTCACCCCTCTAGAGCACCAGGATCTAAATACATGTCGCCCATCTCATATTGGACTAGGATCTAAATCATTTTCACCGTTTGCTCCTACATTGATATTTTAAATTATGAAACTTTGTTTTATCTTATTTTGACCTTAATAAACTTGAACAGGCCTAGGTCAAAACTGATTTAATAGTCTTAATCTATTGAATTCTAATATTGGCTTGTATCAGTTTTTAGATGAATGAATAAGTTGACACAAAAGTTGGTTAACATTTTCACGGAACTGTCATGTATACAGATAACACTTTCTCAAAATTGTTTATACTATACATGTATATCATAGATCACAACAAAAACAAATAATCATACTTGTACTGAAACATCAATAGATATAAATATAAATGTTCATTATATTAAACTTTTCATGCTATATGTATCTGCATTGTTACATCGAAGGTCCCAATTCTGGCTTGAACTTGACGGGAGAGCGGACTCCTATTGACGGCCTTGGTGAGCTGTTTTGAAGCTCTCAACTGACTTGGTGCACACTACGTCTTCTTTCAATGAATCACAGTTTTGACGAAGAATGTGTTTTTAAATTGCTCATTTTCACAGTTTGTTGTTTCAATAGCCTTAACCAAATTTATAAATTATCACTTTCAAAGTCTGCAAAGCGTGTCGGCTTGATGTTCCTTTTTGGTAAAGATTGCTTGTTACCAATAATTTGTCAGGTTTGGATAGCTGGGACCATACCCTCAACCACTTTTGTACGGTAATACTAGTCTTTGGCTTGTTCTTGTGAATTGCAGGTTTTTCAAGTTCCAGTAAATGTAGCATGTTGGTGGTCGATCCTTCTTGTCTAAATTTATCATCCCCTGTGATTTTTTCAGAACCTGAAATTATACAAAAATCCATAATAAAACTACATGTAGTGTTGTCAATATTAATTAATATAGATTAACTAGAACTCTACTGTCAATTTCTACTAATACATTGTATTTAAAAAACTATATTTCACTTTGTTTCTTATGTGTGATAGGTGAGTCATCATGTCAGACATATATAGATACACACTGAAGATTATGTGCTTTTTTTTATAGCTTTTTAATGCAATTGTATACAAGTATTTCAAGTAAGACATTAACGAGTGTAATATGTATGCATTAATATTAAATCTACAATTATATAGCTATACAGAGAGTTAAAATACTGGCAAAAACAATAATTATCCCAGAGCCATGTTTAAAATATACTTTTATAAATATTTTCATATTTAATTAATAAAAACCCTGTTAAGGCATCACCCTTTCTAATCCAGTGTTGGTAAATTATCCCAAAAAACATTAGTAAATTCACGGCTGGTAATCTACACACGCAGAACATTTGGTTCTGCAATAAAAACCGTGCGAGGATTTTCCGGTTGTGCTTGAGTGGAGTAATTGTCACCGCTTCAAAAGGTATGTACATTTCTAAATCTAAATTTTCTTATTCAACTGATCAAAATATTGAAAATCGGAGAATGTCATGCTGTGGTGAATACTTTAACGAAGAGATACATGTATCATTTACTGTTGTACGTAGAGTTGAACTCCTACAAAATCAGTTGTCCCACAAGAAATTGCCTAAAAAAGTGACATTTCAATTTTGAAATGGTTCTTTTTACAGACCTACAAGTTCAAATTTAGTTTTTTTTCGGGCAATGGGTATGAATGTTGTTTTTGGCGGCGTGTGCGCTGTCCGCCGTTGATAGACATCTTAATAATTCCAAAAACTAAATTTTTTCATGAAGTCATGCGTGAGGGAATCGGTTCTGATTGAGGACATCGTGAATGCGTGAGGGGAGGTACAAATCTTATCTTTATATTCAAGCTATCAGTCGTTGAAACTTACCTAAATTTGGCTACATTGTTCATAAAAAAAACACATATGTGAGTGTGCTTAAAAAAGTTTACGAGATTGGATTTTGAAATAATTGTAGGAACTTAGGTTTAATAATATGTTTCACGAAGAATAAAGACAAAAAATGTTGTCAACGATTTTGTTTTCTTGCTACAAGTAAAAACTAGACCGATTATTTGCCCACATCTGCAAATTTGGAGACAGATTTGCAATTAAATAGTTAGACTTTTTTAACATAAAGAATATTTGGTGATTTATTGTATAAATCAAAATCTTTAAACAAATATCAAATTTTGTGATTTTAGAATCATCTTTTTTTTTTAAATAAACTATTTTAGGGGAGATAACTCCTTTCGTAAATGTGTAAAACATGAATCTTAATTAAGCTTTTTTCAACTGATTTTTATAGTTCGTTCTTATGTTGTACTGTAACGTTATGGGTCATCGTAAATTCGCATTTTACTAATTTTTATGTATTATATATAACTTGTTCGTCCGGTCACTTTTTCGTGGGGATCGGTTTTCTCGTGCTTGAGACTCAGTGTCCAGACTTATTTAAACAAATAATAAGTTTTCATTGGCGATATCATTTTCTTAGATATATGTGTCGATCTCTGTGACGTATATTTGACGACAGGACTACTCCCAGAGGGTTTAGTTCGCTTCGAGGGCGGGGATAACTTGTATCTCCATGGCTTTTTGTAGTCAGTCCTCTTTTCCTTTTTCCTTTGAACAATGGCATTTTCTGAAATTGAACAAACAATTAATAATTTGATTTCATTGAATCAGAGATCAGTTTACATCTATTAAAGTATAAGGATAAATATGTGCTTTTAATCAGCATTGATCACATTTATTGAGTCAACAAAAGTCACAAAGCCAAAGATTAAAAACAAATGTTTGTACTTCCCCTCACGCATTCACGATGTCCTCAAACTTCACGGAAAAATGTTGTTTTTGGAATTATTAAGACGTCTATCAACACAGGACAGCACACACGCCGCCAAAAACAACATTCGTACCCATTGCCCGAAAAAAAAACTAAATTTGAACTTGTAGGTCTGTAAATAGAACCATTTCAAAATTGAAATGTCACTTGTTTAGGCAATTTCTTGTGGGACAACTGATTTTGTAGGAGTTCAACTCTACGTACAACAGTAAATGATACATGTATCTCTTCGTTAAAGTATTCACCACAGCATAGCATTCTCCGATTTTCAATATTTTGATCAGTTGAATAAGAAAATTTAGATTTAGAAATGTACATACCTTTTGAAGCGGTGACAATTACTCCACTCAAGCACAACCGGAAAATCCTCTCACGGTTTTTATTGCAGAACCAAATGTTCTGCGTGTGTAGATTACCAGCCGTGAATTAGGAAAAGTTATGAATTTAAACACTTTCTACTAGAGACGGTTAGCTTTTTAGAAAAGCTATTACTTGTTTGAAATTAGAATGCATTTGTGCACTCGGAGTCAAGATGCAAGTGTACACCTACATAGTGCATGTGTGTCATTAAGTACATTCTGTGGTGCTTTCAAATGTTTCTCAATTTCATATTTGATGTGAAAATATTGAAGATATACCATGCATTGACTGTGTTAGTTTTGGCAGGTTCGTGAATATTTTTTCACTACATGGGCGCAGCCATATTAATTTCATAACGAGGCGCACTTTAATTATATAATCATAAAACGTTTCGGATTTAAGTTGCGGTTTTCTGTGGTGAATTAGAAGGATTATTAATTAGTTTTCGTATTAAAAAAGAAGAAAAGGTGTTAATATTAGAATAACGAAATCTGCATCTTGTAAATCTTAACTTAATAGATAAAGTTTGTTCCACGTGTCACAAGGTTATCTTGACCATCTTCTGTAGTACATTTTATTTTACGTGAAAGGCGAGATGATGTGGTTCTTTTTTTGTGAAATCAAGTTAAGACGATAAAATAAAACACAAATTAGTTAAAATACTTACAGCTTTTCAATGAATCAGGCCAAAAATCACTCAGGTTCTTTATTCGTTTGATTGCGGCCATCACTTCATGTACAACAGAACTTGGACACGCGAATATAATATCGTCCGGCGGGAAATTCTGTTATCAGTTGCACAGCTGGTTCCTGGTAATACGATGCATCCACGATAGTAAACATACTAGTCTAATTAGTAGTTTGATAATCTACTAGGGACTTTTAATGAAGTACTAGCCGAACTAGTAATATTTACTAGGTATTTTTTTCAGTGTACATCGTGTTTGATAAGATTTTACAAGTGAAAAGTAGTTGAACAGTTAGCATGATTACCATATTATGAAGTTAATTATATGACCATATAAGGATTGCATGTGATATTTTTGTATACCATATTAGGAAATGTTTATCATGTGACCATCTATGGAAATTAACCACGTGATATATGTTTTGATCTGCGCGAGGTGGCCTTCACGGCCGGGGGTCTGGAGGCCGCTCAAGGCCCCCAGAAAATTTTGGGATAAATGGTGCAAAATTATGCAATCTGGGCTATTCCTGGCACTTAAATTTAGTTTTAAAAAACATTGTTTTTATATAAGATTTTTCCCCATTTTTCAAAAAAATGTTCAATATGATATAACTTCTATCATTTTTAGATTTTAAGAAGAGAAAAAACATACTTTCTCAATTGCTGACAACTTCTGATAATAAATAGGAAAAGGAAATAATTAATATTTAATAAGGGTAAACATTTATGGTGTATAAATAATATATAATGGCAATTTCATTTCCATAATTCATTGATTTCATTGTCACTAGTGTCCTTTTGTCTTTTGAGAAGCTGAGGTAATGTGTCCTAATCTTGCTCTTTTGGCTGCTTTTTCAATCAATTCTTTTGCTTTTCTCTTGGAAACTGTTTTTTCCTGCGATTTGATTTGTAAGTTTGTTTTTTTTCCCTCATTGATTAATTTCTGTTTGAGCAGTTCTTCCTTGTACTGCTTACAAGCAGTTTTCATATTTTTACACAGGTGAGGATCTATCTTTTCATGTAATACATCTTTTTTCTTGTAGTACTCTACAGCTGTTTTCTCAGTTGCTTTCAAACTGTATTTTATATTCTGAATAGCATTGTATGTTGAAATGTTAATACTTCCAGATTTACAATCTATAATGTCATTCATTATGTTGAAACTAGATTCTACTTGTGGTCCATGAAAACAACTAAGCAGTGATTGAGCCATTTTTGAAAGAAGTGGATACTTCTTTACAATACCATCTTTGCCCCACCATACATCAATTCTTTCATCATCTTTCAACTCCACAATTGATTCATCTGTCTGAAATTTTCTAATTTCCAAATCATAGTTTTCTATTTCATCTTCTTCAAGCACATTTGTTGCAAGACTTGGCAATTTTTGTAAGTAAATCAATGTACAGGTATGGCCTTTTGTATCTGGGTGAATAGCTGAAACTGCTTTCAAGAAAACATTTGTAATTGGAAGCTTATTCTGAAGGGTGAGTTCACAATTTTTATAGGCATCTTGAACCTGAAAAATATTGTATAAAAAAAATATAACAATTGCTCAAATAAATTGAACAACCAAAACTTACATTACTGCACTTGTTATTTTGTATATAATTCCTTCTATAACCTAATATTTTGCATATACACATGTGATTTAATATAAAAAATGCAAAATTATGATTTCTTGATGTATATGTTAATGGACAATCATGTTAGTCGATTAATTTTTTTGTATGTTTTTCTTTGACAAACTGAGATTATTATCAAATTTGAAATGTTCTTGTAGCTTGTTATGTTTGAAATTTACACTTGTCAACTCATTGTTATTTGTTATTAGTTTTTGATATTGGATACTTTGTTCTGAGACTTCTGGTGACTTTAATTTAATGATTGAGATTTATCTAGGGTATATTTAGTGCTTGTTGTGTGGTATGGGCTCTTGCTCACTGTTGAAGGCCACAAAAGGAACCCCTTTGTGACGGCATTTTTGCAATGCTTTATTTTATTGTTATGTTGTCTTTTTGATGAATACCCTATATCCTTTCTATTTCATATAAAGTTTTTAAAAAAAACTTACATTATATATAGTTTCTAAAAAAACTTACATTATGCAAAAATGTTTTTACTGCCACATCTTTTTGATTCTTCTGTATTACTTGTGATGATTTTACCCCAATGAACATTTTATCTGCTTTCAAGAAGTTTGCTGTTGTTGAAATGTCTAATCTCTTTAATTTTGCTGATGTTGTTGCTGACTTCAAAATTTCAGGTTTCACATAACAAGCAAGAAACTCTCTAAATAACTTGACCTGTAAAGAATTATTATCATATTAAAATATAACAAATTTGTCTCTGTATGCTACACTGGGAAATTTGTGTTCATCAAGAAATATATTAACAACAAATAGTTATATATAGTCAGGAATATCGAAGATGTGGTATTTTGTGATATGTGTGGTATGAGTGTGAATGAGACAACTCTCCATCCAAGTCAGAAATCTGAAAAGTAAAATTATTAATTTAAAAGTATGTCAATGTTGAAGACCATGCTGAGCTTCATATTTTTTGGTGTTTTTTTTGCTGTATATATGGGACATTGTTTTTTGCATTTGCACTTACTAATTGCTCATGCAGCTCATGAATCATTGGCTCTTTCATTTCAAAGGTTAAGACAAACTGCTTCAAAAGAGGCAATACTGAGGAATACAGGCCCATTATCATTTTTGCATAACTTCTCTCGTAAAATACTTTTCCAACAATTCTCTTCTTTCTTTCAAGACCATCTTTTGTCAGATTTTTCTTCAGAAGACACTGTAAATGATAGTTTTAATTAATAAATGTCTTAGTATTAATAACAAGGCAATGGCAATAGTTAAATTGAGCTTACATATATTGACTCTTTGTCATTCCCAATATGTGTTGTTATGCATGTGATTTTTTGTGTTGTCAGTCAGTTGAATTTTCAGATTGTTTTCTCTTTAAGAAATGAAAAATGTACAAAATTTACTTTGTTTATTTTTTTTCCTCTCCATTTAAAATTCTAAGCATCTAAGTGGGTCAAAATTAAATGCTGAAAAAAAATTCAATAATTTACAAACATGATAAAGAATCAGTTTAAGAATGAACCCAATACTTGGACTTTTAATTAAGAAATAAATACCCTTCCACACATTTATTGAAAATTATCATGAACTGGATGCTGTACTGAAACCTTTATTTGCTTACTTAATACTAGAAGTTGTTTGGTGTTGCTTTCATTACTTTAATGGACATTGACTCCACATTATCCACTGTAAAAATAAAACAAAACTAAAAACAAACAAAAAATAATTAAATCAAAACACTTGAAACATTATAACAAACAAAAGAAAGAAATATAAGTATTCCTGTATTCAATTACAATATGTCAACAATAGTATTATAGAATTCTGTCTGCTTGTCATTCAACAAATAATTTATGTGAAGTCCATTTTATCAATGGGCTATTATATAATTTATATAACAGCCCATTGATAAAATGAACAATATAATAAACATTAAGTACTTTAATTTCTATAAAGAATACAGGTAATTTGTGAATGGCATTTTTGATAATAATTACAAATATTAATTAACAAAAATAACAATAACTTGAAAATATTTAAATAAAAATAAAATCAAAAACCCACCTTTCTTATTTCTAAAATCCTGGCTCTGGATGACTCTGATACACCTAACCTGTGGTACACTTCCACAACAGATATCAGGTATTTGTGACGAATCTTTTCATCTATCCATGGCACATAAAACACAGTGTATCCATCAAAAAGTCTAAGAGTATCTACTGTGACATCGTAAACTGAAAGCCATCTGTGACCTACATATCTTTGAGGCATGGTAAACTTTTAATATGTTGAGCATTGTACAAATTTCTTGAAAAAACTCTCTTAAATCTGGAGACCACTTGAAATCATTAAACAAGTCATTGTATAGCTGTTCTATAAATCCATCAAATGGCTTGCAGAATGCTTTGGCTGAGTTATGAACATGATGACAAGTATCACCATCAACATCCAATAAGTGTGGAGCCTTCTGACTTCTAATACGGGTCTCAAGTCTAGATTTCGAACCACGCATGACATTGCATGAATCCATTAAGATTGATGTCAAGTTTTTCCATGGTATGTCATTTTTTTCAAATACATCCACAACTTTTGTATACAGAGCTTCACTGTTTACAGTAACACATGTCAGGGAAGATAAATGCCTGACCACTACTTTGTTTGAGATTTTACAGAAGTAACTAGCAAGTATAGTTAGCACCTTTTGATAGTTAGAACTTGTGCTTTCATCCATATTCAAGGAAAAGCAACTTGTCTTCAAACATCTTATAAGATCTTCTTCAAAAGTTTTTCCAACGCCAAAACGGGTCTTATATGAAGCAGTGGTTCTGTTCATAGTGATGGAGTCCAAAGCCTTTTTATCATCAGATAAAGTTTTTGCCAATTCAAGCATTTTTGGCACAAGGGAAAAAAATCCATCAAATGGCTTGCAGAATGCTTTGGCTGAGTTATGAACATGATGACAAGTATCACCATCAACATCCAATAAGTGTGGAGCCTTCTGACTTCTAATACGGGTCTCAAGTCCAGATTTCGAACCACGCATGACATTGCATGAATCCATTAAGATTGATGTCAAGTTTTTCCATGGTATGTCATTTTTTTCAAATACATCCACAACTTTTGTATACAGAGCTTCACTGTTTACAGTAACACATGTCAGGGAAGATAAATGCCTGACCACTACTTTGTTTGAGATTTTACAGAAGTAACTAGCAAGTATAGTTAGCACCTTTTGATAGTTAGAACTTGTGCTTTCATCCATATTCAAGGAAAAGCAACTTGTCTTCAAACATCTTATAAGATCTTCTTCAAAAGTTTTTCCAACGCCAAAACGGGTCTTATATGAAGCAGTGGTTCTGTTCATAGTGATGGAGTCCAAAGCCTTTTTATCATCAGATAAAGTTTTTGCCAATTCAAGCATTTTTGGCACAAGGGAAAAAGATAGAGAGTTTTCGGAAGTAAATGCCACTACCATAGATTCCATATTTGTTACCCTATCCTGAAATGATGTAAGTGAAGCTGGTGCAGGTTGTTTTAGTTCTGCAGATGACTTGAACATTGGATGTAATCCATATATACCTTGGTGAGTATCTAATTTTGCTCCAAATGCACCTAAAAATAAAACAAGTTAAGTATTACAACAACAAGTCAATCTAGTTAAACGAGACTTGAGATGCATTTTGAAAAAATGTCTGACTACAGCATTAAAATGTTTTTATATTGTAGATTAAGTGGTAATGATTGCTTTTGTCAGGTTGGGACATTTAAGGGATATCCCTCTTTAGGGATTGTTCCCAACCTGTGTGTTGGTGTTCATCCCTTTGACTTATACATCATTTGAAGAAATATTTGCAGAAAAAAAAAGTCCAGACCTACAAAAAATTTGGGCATAGTAGCCCCTAGAAATTAAGAATTTATACCCCCCTATCCCCAATTTCCCAGGCCTTAAAGTTTGGTCAAAGAAAGAAAAGCAAAGAGAGTAGGACAGTTCTCCTTATCCTAAAAGAACATACCTCATTGCTTAAAAGATAGATACACAACATTTAGACAAATAAATAAAGAAATTTCAACGTACCAGACAGGCTGTGATTTGTTTTTCTCATTTTCAAATTGTCCAGGTGAAGTTTTTTGGTTAAGTGTTGCTCCAAACTTTTCCAGCCTCTTCCAGCGTAATTGATGTCTTTTTGACATAACTCACATCTGGCAATTCCTCTTGAGTTAATTTTCCTAATAAACTGGCCTACTGGGTTGCCATAAACCGAACGTTCAACCCAATCCCATTTCCAACAGTTTTTGACACCTTTGTCAACTTCCAAATTGTATGAGTCCCTCTGAAGTACAACACGGGAAACCATCTTTCATCTTGACTTTGAAATCTCGACCAATCACGTTCGTCCTTTTATTAAAACATAGCTATGGCCAATCAAAAATGAGCTTATTTCCGCTCTTGGAAGTTTTTTTATATAATTTTTATCGGATTCGGAGAAGAGCGGAAAAATATCCGGTTTTGCCGTGATAAATAAAAAAAACGGAATTCAAAGCAAGAAATCGGAAAGAAGTCGAGCGGAAAGCGGAATTCCGCTAAAAAACGGAAGAAAATCAGGTCTGCTAATGTCTGTTATGATATTTTATGATGTGTCACGATAAGAAAATAATGTACATGTAAATACATAGAAAAGTTATAAATTGGATTTTCTCGTGTTAAACAATTAAGCTTGATTATTGTAATATAAAGGATTATCTTTAAAAAAAAGAGTTATGCTTACATGTTTTTGTTTACTATAACTGCTAGTTATGCTTCCACACTAGTTATGCTTCCACAAGCAGCACTAATTTCTACCTCCATTGGTTCCTGTTCAATAACATGATTCTAAAAAGAAAAAGAAAATAAACAGTTAAGACAATTATCAATGTTTAGCACTCATTGTTATGACTATCTTTTTTCAGAATACACTTGAATGTTCATTAAATGAAATATGGTGATTTGTTTTGACTGTAATTAACATTTGGTTCTGATAATTCTTTTTTAAGACTTCAATATCTACTATAAATGTGTTGGTTCTTAATTTGTCAGAACTACATTATTATTAAAATAAATTATCAAGTATATTATGTATGGCCCGTTTTGACATTTAAAATTTAAATTAAGTGACATAAATATATACAACTGAATGCATCGGTTGTATGACAATTTTCATTTTATTTCTAAAATTGACCTACATAACAAAGCATTTGAAAATTAAATAGTAAGGTGTCTGATTTTGTAAGAACCATATTTTCTCATTATGTACATGTATTACTCATTTCGGAATTGTGCCTGTTTTTTCAGTAGTATGACCTCAATGCTCTTCAACTTTGAAATTGTTTGGCTTTATAAATATTTTGATATCAGTGTCTATGATGAGTCTAATGAAGACGAAACGTGCGTCTGGCGTACTAAATTACAATCCTGGTAACTTTGATAACTACTTAAACTGTTTATATATCAAGTGTCAACTCAACGGTCATATTTGATGGGAAGTCATGGTGTTGTGCCAGAATTTTTGTTATGTTAACAAACACCTTAATGCCAAATATTATAAATTTAAGTCAAATAATGAAATAATTTTTGTCTTGGACAAGACTGTTTGAAAGAAAAAGGATCCTTAAATTGATTTCATGCATCTCCTTGTTTTTATATTGTTACAATTAAACTTGTTTTTCCAGTACATGAATCTTCAACTGTGTGATTGTTTTTCGACAGCTTCTATATTTCCGTCAACATTTACATTCTTGACATCAATTCCATCATATCAAAAGCAGAACAAGCAGCTGAGCAACAAAGAATGCCCTCTTATATTTTTGATTCTCTGATAATAATGTGGTATTTCTAGGATCTACAACCTGTGATGCATTGCTAACTTTGTTTGAACTGTTACACAATGTCTTTCTTTGGGAAAACATTGAACTGAAAAGTCTTGTATTTGCCCTATAATAAGAACGAGTCTATCTGCTAACACATAACAAGTAAAAACACAAAAAAACTGACTCCGAGGAAAATTCAAAAAGGAAAGTCCCAAATCAAAAGTCCAAACACATCAAACGAATGGATAACAACTGTCCTATTCTAATGTAGAACATGGTGGATTGAACCTGGTTTTATAGCTAGCTAAACCTCTAACTTGTATGACAGTCGCATCAAATTCCATTACATTGTCAACGACGTATTGGGCTGCTATCGGGGCGTGCTGTTCACAAGAGTAACATAATAATGTACAAAGTAAAACATCTGGGCCCTGGTATTGGTTTTCTGGTTCAACATGTTCAATCTGTGCCTCTGGGGGCGAGTCTGGTGTAGCATAATTTGGTAGTGAAACGGAACCATGTCGCGACCCTTCGAATTTAGTGCGGCTCTTTCGAACTATGGGACAGCTTTTTGATTTACTCTTGGCTTGTTCACTGGAAAGTTTATGTTTTGCCTCTAAATGGTATGTCATGTATTCAATTCTGCAGTACATTTTTGTGCAATCTTCATACGAACAACACCGACACTGCACATATTCCGAATGTTTTTGATTTCTATGTCTCTTTAGGTTTCTTGGGCATGCGTATTCCTTCCCACAATCGACACAATCAAACAGTTTTGCACTTGTCATTGTTGCAATAAAATCTTTAAAACTTTCCTGGTACTTTAATTTGGCGTCTCCCCAAGGGTGACTGGGGTATAGAAATATGGTCACTTGGTCTTCTCCCGACCGGCAGTAAAACGCTTGCCGAAGTGGGGCGTCCGTTTGGCTGTGCGGGATGTATCAAGTTCGCAGTCACGTCCGTCAGAAGGGGACGTTAAATCCGATGCCTCGTGTAAAGAGAGTGCCACGCTCTTTGCACGTTAAGAACCCTTGCAACAACTCTTTGAGGGGTCCGTAGGTGGCCTGTTGCAAGGCAAAATTTCTGTCCCTATCCAATATACCCTCTTTTTCCAGTGGCAGTCCAAATTTCCCCGACCATCATCCTAGATGGCCTCTATTACAACAACCTACCTATTGTATTTATTGTGAACTTGTTCTCGTCCTGAATATGCATGAAATATTTGCCACTGGACGTTAAGCAACCAACAATCAATCAATCAATAATTTGGCGTCCTTTCCTCGTGGTGTAATGTTTATCTTTCCCACTGTTTTGATTTTCTTGCGCAGGCGCGACATCCGGTAAGAAGCTTATCAATTTCAGATGCGGAAGCTATAGGTTTATATAATATCTTCTCCATGCACTAAATCATGTAGTCGTGCCTGGTCTATACCTTAAACTGGCAGTCCATGAATCATTTTCTGTAACTATTTCTTAGTATAATCTTTTGCCAATATTGACAACATCTGTTTCTTCATGTTGAAACCATTGGTATTATCATACAGTTTAAAAGGGAGACTGGGGTATTAAAATATTCACTTGGTCTTCTCCCGACCGGCAGTAAAACGCTTGCCGAAGTGGGACATCCGTTTGGCTGTGCGGGATGTATCAAGTCCTTAGTCACGTCCGGTCAGAAGGGGGACGTTAAATCCGATGCCTCGTGTAAAGAGAGTGCCACACTCTTTGCACGTTAAGAACCCTTGCAACAACTCTTTGAGGGGGTCCGTAGGTGACCTGTTGCAAGGATACATTTCTGTCCCTATCCAATATACCCTTATTTTCCAGTGGCAGTCCAAATTTCCCCGACCATCATCCCAGATGGCATCTATTGTATCAGCCTACCTATTGTATTTATTGTGAACTTGTTCTCGTTCTGAATATGCATGAAATATTTGCCACTGAACGTTAAGCAATCAATCAATCAATGTATGAACTGGTGTCTATAAGTTGTTTGAAGCCAGGACCTTTTAAAATTACATCTAGCTCCTTTTTGTGCTTTCCATCTGTTAAAAAAAATATAATTTGTAGTTATCAAAGGTACCAGGATTACAATTTAGCACGCCAGACGCGCGTTTCGTCTACATAACTCATCAGTGACGCTCATATCAAAATATTTATAAAGCCAAAACAAGTACAAAGTTGAAGAGCATTGAGGATCCAAAATTCCAAAAAGTTGTGCCAAATACGGCTAAGCTAATCCATGCCTGGGATAAGAAAATCCTTAGTTTTTCAAAAATTCAAAGTTTGGTAAACAGGAAATTTATAAAAATGACAACATTATTGATATTCATGTCAACACCGAAGTGTTGACTACTGGGCTGGTGATACCCTCGGGGACGAAACGTCCACCAGCAGTGGCATCGACCCAGTGGTGTAAATAGTTATCAAAGGTACCAGGATTACAATTTAGTACGCCAGACGCGCGTTTCGTCTACATAAGACTCATCAGTGACGCTCATATCAAAATATTTATAAAGGCAAAACAAGTACAAAGTTAAAGAGCATTGCGGATCCAAAATTCCAAAAGGTTGTGCCAAATACGGCTAAGTTAATCAATGCCTGGGATAAGAAAATCCTTAGTTTTTCAAACATTCAAAGTTTGGTAAACAGGAAATTTATAAAAAAAAAAATGACCACATTATTGATACTAGAACACATCCGCGTTATCGCGGGCATTCACAGCGTAGTTTAATGTACGTAAAGTGTTGTTGGAAGAATTATGTAAAATATTGAATGACTGGAGAATTTCAGCAAAAGTATCATAAGTCATAGGTTATTGGGTACAGGAAAATGCTTTTTTTTTTATCCCTCCTCCTTTATTTCCAATATTCCCAATTTTAGGGTTTCTATCAATTTAATATGAACATACATTTAGTATGTTATGAACATTTAAGTAAGGAGCCTGTAATTCAGTGGTTGTTGTTTGTTTATGTGTTACATATTTGTTTTTCGTTCATTTTTTGTACATAAATAAGGCCGCTAGTTTTCTGGTTTGAATTGTTTTACATTGTCAGTTCGGGGCCTTTTAAAGCTGAGTATGCGGTATGGACTTTGCCCGTTGTTAAAGGTCGTACGGTAACCTATTATTGTTAATATCTGTGTCATATTGGTCTCTTGTGGAGAGTTATCTCAACATGGCAATCATACCACATCTTCTTTATTGTGTAATCAATGAATTTTGTAAAATATTTAATGACTGGAGAATTATAGAAAAGGTATCAAAAGTTCACATGAATATTTTTAGCGCTTATCTTTATATTATGAACATTCATTACTATATAAATATGGTGTATTTACTTTCAATTCTAAGTTTAATATTCTATTTAGTCCTTCTTGTAACTCGGTGAATGTGATGAATATTTTCAGATAAGATCAGACAATCTGTCAATTTCTATGTCCTTCCCACATACTCTTTCTGAAATATCATATACTGGTAGTTCATCTTGGTTTACATCAATTTCATCACAATCTTTTCTAATCTCTTCCAATAATAAATCTACAAAAAAACATACAATATATTTTACCGCTGGAAAATTTTAAGTGTTTTACTTCAAATTTAGTCAGACATTAATGAATCAAAAAATAAACTGTGATAAAGAGATATGTCTCACCTTTATGTATTAAGATAGTTTAATGCAAATGTTAAAATTAAAAGGGTCAACTTTAACATATAAGCAATCCAAAACATTCAAAGTCAATGAATCATGATTGAAGTTTCAGGGCCAAATAGCATCCATGGAAATGAGAAATACCAATACTTATAAACCCAGGAGGTTTAGAAAAAAATGATCACCAAATTTCACTACAGGCCCGTAGATTTTTAAGGACATGGGCTACTTCATTTTGTAAGTAGTTTCCCCGAAATAGTGTTTGTGAAGCGATATTCTTTTAGTTCAACCACTAGCTTAATGATGAAATTTGTCAACAGTTAATGTGTAACCCTAGTAAAACATATGACTCAGACTGGCAAATCAAAATCTAACCGAAAATGTAAGTAAATGCCAGAAAGGATTCCATTTCAGAAGTGGATAAGGCTTTTTCCAGTTGCAGATAATTTATGGATGGATTAATTGTTGTTTAACGTCAATTGACGTAAATTGACAAATAAAACTAAGCATATAAAAAAACATTAGTGACCTACCGCCTCACTTTCTTCCAGCAGGCTAACTTTTTTTTAAAGCTAATCACAAGACCAAAATACAGCTACTAAATTTAAACTCAGGAATTGAAAACAAAAGTATAATTGCATGAAAAAGAAAGAACAGGAAATATTTTAAAAAGAAACTCAAAGATTCATAAAGTCCAAAAAATTTCTTGTCAAAATCTAACTAGAGGCTCTAAAGAGACAGTGTCGCTCACCTGTATCTACTGTGGTTTTGGAAATCATGTAAAATAAGGTTAACATCATAATAAATGATATTAGATACCCTAATAATGATTAAGGCCAAGTTTGGTTTAATTTGGCCCAGTAGTTAAATTAAAATCAGAAGATTTTTGAAAAAGTTTACAAATATTACCAATAAATTGCAGGAAATGACTTTATAGGATAATAACTCCAATAAGATGTCAATTGACGATTTTGTTCATGTTGACTTATTTGTAGATCTTTCTTTGCTTGGTATTTTTACGGTTTACAGTATATCTCAATCTATAATGATATTCAAGATAATTAACAAAAACTGCAAAATTTCCTTAAAACGAGATATCATTGCAAAAGGATGCTGTCATGAAAGTCTCCCAAACGAACACCAATTGAATACCCTCCTCTCCAAAATGTGTTTCACCTAGGGCCTGTATAATGCTGGAAATGCCTTTAAATGTTTTTTGGAAACACCCTTCAAAATAAATTTGGGCAGGGGTTCCCTGCTTCTGTGCTTCCTCCTCTGTGCTCTCTTCTTCTGCTATCTTCTTAACAAGAACCTCCTCTGTGCTCTCTTCTCCTATCTTCTTTCCAAGAACTGTTTTAAGAAAAGTGGAAGAATTAACTATACATTCCACTTGTTGTTCGAATATAGGTTGTTATGATGTAAAAACCGGATGTTTCTAATAAAATCAAGGAGCCATAATTGTTTACCTACGACCGGGTCATTTTCTATCATCGTTTTTATGACAAATGAAATGTATTAGTTGGATACACTCGCTCGTGAAACGATTTTTGTTGGTAAATTTAACAATAAATTAAAAAAAAATATTTTTGTATTATTTTCTGGGCATAAGTTTATGTATTTAGTTGTAATTTAACAGTGGTTTCGAAGATACTTTGAGAAATAAATATACTTTTGTGTCTACATGCAATATACAGAAAGGAAAAAAAGGTGGGGGGATGATTAAAGACATCAAAAGATACAATATATCTATTTAGACAGAGATTCATAATAAATCTTACCTTTAACTTTGCATCCATTGATGCCTATGCCAGCCCCCGACCCAACCCGTACTACAGTGGATGGGGACTGACATATCACAATGGTGGTGGTGTGGTGCATCGTGATGCACCTCAAACCCCTTCCACATTTCAGTATTGTCTCAGATACTCTTGTGCAGACTCTAAACCCTCGAACCCATTTCTCTTCTTTTAACTGGGCGAAGGCGGCATTTATACATATGAGTAGTCCTAATGCAAAAATTACACGTCCTGCCATTTTTATTTCTCGGTCAATATGTGATAACGAGGGAGGAAGGATACACGATGCATGCATTTTTTACTATTTATTTTAGTAAGTATTTTTTATTATTATATGAATTTAAAAATAAAAAGTGAATAAATGAATATTTTTACGGAAAAACTATTCGAATCCAACTTTTACACATAATTTTTTTTGTTATCTAGTTTTTTCTAGCCCAGGTTATGTGTAAATTTCCAACAATCTATGGCTTCCATGAATTGTTTCTTAAATAGATTTATGCTAGGTCTTTTTAGTAATGGACAGTGATCTATTTATCTACACATTTTTTAATTGTTTTTTTTAAATTTCCTTTATATATAGATGTTAAATTGATTTTGATATCTTTGTTTAGGAAATTGAACTACGATGTGCAAAAAACCTAAAGGATAATGAATATTACAAACTCTCGTCTTTAAACCCAAAGACTCAATTCAGATGAAAAAGAGACAGGAACCAAAGAAGTAAGTGCAGGATAATTGTTTTTCTCAAACATTAATGTTGTGCAAACCTTTAAATACTATTATTGCATATAAAAATGGGTTTATAACCTGAGAACGGAAAGAGTAAATTATATGTATAAATAATATATTCATCCTCGATTCAAACTTGATCTGTGTTTTGTGAAAATCAGCATTCTTTTTAACATATTAATGTTGTATTTCTTTTATGTCGTAGTTTTCCTCTTATATTTGATGTGTTTCCCTCGGTTTTAGTTTGTAACCTTGATTTGTTTTTATTTCTCGATTTCTGAATTTCAAACAGCGGTATACTACTGTTGCATTTGTCACAACCGGAAGATGTAGGGTCAAATGAAATGTCATATTTATATGACACATATATATCAATATAGTACACCCCAAGGGTGACTGGGGTATAGAAATATGGTCACTTGGTCTTCTCCCGACCGGCAGTAAAACGCTTGCTGAAGTGGGGCGTCCGTTTGGCTGTGCGGGATTTTTTAAGTTCTCAGTCACATCCGTCAGAAAGGGACGTTAAATCCGATGCCTCGTGTAAAGAGAGTGCCACGCTCTTTGCACGTTAAGAACCCTTACAACAACTCTTTGAGGGGTCCGTAGGTGGCCTGTTGCAAGGCAAAATTTCTGTCCCTATCCAATATACCCTCATTTTCCAGTGGCAGTCCAAATTTCCCCGACCATCATCCTAGATGGCCTCTATTACAACAACCTACCTATTGTATTTATTGTGAATTTGTTCTCGTCCTGAATATGCATGAAACATTTGCCACTGGACGTTAAGCAACCGACGTTCAATTTTGTAAAACGCAGATTTTAAAATTCCTTTTCCGGCATCGTCCGGTATTAAGAAAACGCCATTGTAATGCTTCCGGCTGCTCGGAAGTTATCGACCTATCTTTTGGTAACTAACTGACTTCCGAAGAGGCAAACATGCATTTTATGAAATGGCTTTCCCCCTTTCTCTACTTCTCCTTGACAAAACGAAAATGTCCCGAGTCGGGACCATCCGCACCAAAAATTAAGAAAAAAGCACAGCGTTATAGGCGGAATATTCGCTGGAATACCCTTGCCTGATCAAGTCATCAAGGGAAGGTTTAGTAACGTGAACTGCACATATTGCAAACAAGATGTCAGTGTGTTGCATGGGGGTAGTGACGACTGTAAGCGGCATAACGAGTAAAAAAAACCATGACAGCAATGCAATGTTACAAGATGACAATTCTAAACTTTCATCAAGAAAAGAAGAATCCCCAATTAAAGTGGCAAATGCTGAAACTTTATTTACAAATGTTCCAATTGAACATAATGTTCCAATTGAACATAATGTCCCAATTGCAGTCGGTGAAAAAAAATATAATCATGATACAGTTCTTCACTCCTATTTGCTGATGATTGAAAAGTTTAGTGACTTAATTTAATTATTGTTTTTATCTTTGAACATAATGTTATGGTGATTGTTATCAATTTATTGTATAAGTAATACCCACTAATCAACAAGATAATCTGTTTATTACACCAGTAAATAGATACACTTTTTAATAAACTGTTATCACAGAGATATGTCTCGCCTTTTTGTAATTTTGGCAATGAATTGTACCAATTAATGTTAATACAATTGCAAACCAAATATCAATGACCTACCTACCACAAGTGGATCCCCATAAATTGACCTAATCACAAACTAATACATGTAATGTAAGCAAACCAATCAAAGTCAATAGACCATGACTGAGGGGGCGGAGCCAAATAATCTCCATGGCAATGAGATGTGACAATGCTAATACATCTGCATACCAATTATCATTGATGTACCACAAGTGGATCTCCATAAACTGACCTAATCACAAAGTAATACATGTAAAGTAAGCAAACCATTCAAAGTCAATAGACCATGACTGAGGGGGCGGAGCCAAATAATCTCCATGGCAATGAAATGTGGCAATGGTAATACATCTGCATACCACTAGTGGTTCCCCATAAAACTGAGCTAATCACAAACTAATACATTGTTGACGCCGTCGCCGACGCCGGAAACAGCATACCTATGTCTCGCTTTTTCACTCCGTCAAGGCGAGACAATAACACTTCGATTAGAAACGTAGACTTAGTGTAAGGAACTCTTTTCAAATGCAGTCAATAAACACGAATAAAGGACAATAAAAAAAATAAAAACTCAAGATATTATTTGTATTAGAAGTTATACCTACATCATCTCCATTAATATTGATTTAGATGTCGTACCCACACAGATTTAGTGAAAGAACATATAATCATAAACGATGACTATTGCCGGTAATAAAACATTAGCTTATTCAAGTGTGACGTAATGATTGTCTAAGACCAGGATCAACGCTTATATGCCAAGGGGAACTTGAAGAAAGGTGTTCCTGCCAGAAGAAGTGTTAATCTAGATAGTATAGGAGTAAAAATTATATGGATTCACATATTTAAAGCCTGCCTATTATATTAACTAGTGGGTAAATATTTTTTTTTACCAACCTCTCCCTTTTTACAAATAAATGAAATAAAAATATTAGCCATAGGAAATACCGATTTCTTTGCATTTGCATGTGGAGGACAACTATATAACAAAGGTGCAATCCATTTTTTTCAATATGTTCGACTGACTGATATGCATAGAATTCTGCAACTTAATGACAACAGCTCAGGTATAGAAAAGGGACGAAAGATATTATAAAGGGACAGTCAAACTCGTTGATTGAAAATAAACTGACAACTCCATGGCCATATTTCATTCATGATGGATAGTTGTCTTATTGCCGATCATACCCTATCTCCTTATTATTGGCAAGGTTGCGACTGTCGGACAGCTCAACATTGGGATAGTGTTCCGGTATTTGCGATGGCGTTAACTAACTTTTCGAAAGCTTGATATTTTTGAAGATGGAAGACCTGGATGTTTTATACTTTTGTTTAGAAGTCTCCGTCTGTCACATTTCTATTGTCCTTACCCTTACATGGTTCAGTGTCTACTTGCGGAAAAGTAAAGGTGAACATGTCCAACTGTCGGATGCCATCTGACTTTGATTTAAATATCCCAAAAACCCATGACAGGCTTTCAGTCACAATGTACTATTAATGATAAAAAAAATGGATTGATTGTTGGTTGCTTAACGTCCAGTGGCAAATATTTCATGCATATTCAGGACGAGAACAAGTTCACAATAAATACAATAGGTAGGTCTGGTCATAATAGAGGCCTTTTGGGATGATGATCGGATATGGACAGAAATTTTGCCTTGCAGCAGGCCACCTACGGACCCCATTAAGAGGTGTTGCAAGGGTTTTTAACGTGCAAAGAGCGTGACACTCTCTTTACACGAGGCATCGGATTTAACGTTCACATTCTGACCGGACGTTACTGCGAACTTAATTCTTCCTGCACAGCAAATCGGACGCCCCACTTCGGCAAGCGTTATACTGCCGGTCGGGAGAAGACCAAGTGACCATATTTCTATACCCCAGTTACCCTTGGGGGGGGGGATAAAAAAAAATGGAAGTGTGGCTTTTATTGTTTGGCTTTATGTACTATATTCAGTGGTATATTCAGAGTAACCAATACCTGAAAATGTCCGCCAAGGGGGAAAACTACGAGTTCAATTGCCAACAAGAACTCCAATTTAGTGCAAGAAAACCATACAGAGATTGTTGAAAGAAAATTAAAAAAAATGGTCAAATTGTATTGTAACTAATCAGAATCTTAAATATTGAAAAACAGATGTGGGCAAGTGCACAAAAATTGCCTAATTACCCCTTATGTTATTAATTAAAAAAAAAACAGCTGTAGCTTACATATTTAATTAATGTTTAATCTCTTAATTTTTTTCTATTGAATAGAATTATCATGGTTTTCCCTAAAATGTGTTATAAGTTCTGTTTTTGATGCAGATATTGCAATCATCACCTTGTTGTAGCAGTAGTTTTCTCAGCTGGCTTATATGCTGCACATCTTTAAGAATGTGGCCAAAAAGGGTTGTCCTGTTGCTTAAATACATCCAAAGCAAATTCTCAGCGCCTCCCTTCATCGGTTGAATGTAACCTATGCGGGAAATGGTTACATGATATGAATTCAAGTTAAAGCATAAAATATTAAAGGGCGATCCTTTTTTGTGGGTTTTGACAGATTACTTATTAGTATTTGCCCATTAGGGAGATATTTTTACTTACAAAAGTAACTTATTTTCGAAAAAAAATTCGATCAAATATTACCGGAAAATAAAACAAGATTTTTAAACGCATGGAATCAGGCTCATATTGTGGTCATTTGTCCATTCAAAATAATCTTTTTGGTTTTGTTTATCTGCATTCTAATTAACAACTTGTCTGAAATTGAGTATGCTTTATAAGTGCGTTTCACATTGCAATATGCAAAAATATATTATGGGTTTTGGATGGGGGTCCTATTTTCTTTATTTTGTATTTTTAGACCTTATTTTTATTTGCTCATTATCTTTTCATTATGTTTAATGACTTGACGAAACATTATCAAGTCTTCCGTATGAAGATGAATTTCCTGAAAATGAACCTGTAAATGGCACAGGTTTTGGCAAGATTTAATATAACTTATATGTTATTAGTAATTAATAACTGTACAGGCATCTGACAGTTCCTTTCTACTGTACAATCAAACTCACTCCCAATGTCTGCAATCCCTTCAAATGCATTTTTGTTTTTGTACTGGCCAGCGCATCTATCAGAAAACTGGATATGATGGTCAATTGTTAAACCTCTCCTTTGGATTAAATGTTCATTTTCCTTTCTTATAAATGTGCTTACAGCATAAAAGTCATGCTTTAGGTCTCCAGATAATATTACTATGTCTGCTTTGACTGTTTCACCGCATGTTTTGCATTTGTAGTAACAAATACTTGGGAGAACGATCACTTGTTCTGCAGACCAATGAGCTGATTGGCCATCATCCTGATAGAAACATGTATAATTCTGTCCAAAATCAAGAACCATAACAACCGTTCGAGGTTGTAAATTTGATGTTATATGGCTAAATTGTCTCTGCTGCCATGTTGCAACAAAGAGGTGTATTGAGAGTTCTGTCAATTCTTTCTTCAACTCTGCAATCAATTCAAATCCACTTCCAGTTAAACATTTCAGTCCTTTCTTACTTGTTATCTAGTGCCATCCTTTCTTGTTATAGTATCCCATTTGTACCAGGTCAATGTACATTTTTTCATCACACACCTGATTTACCAATTCATTTAACATGCTTACACCGCAGCTAGAGCAATCCCTGTAGATGCATTCCCTCTTATGGAACAAGGCACCATTAGGTTTGGGACATAATGTCTTATTAACTGTATTATACTTATTTTCTGGAAAACTTTTTATTTTATACTTCAGAGTTTTTATTTTCAAAGAAATATTGGCACAGTATTCACAGATACATTGTTGTAAAGGTGTATTACTGAATGTCTTTAAATTTGGTGGTTTTAAGGAGCAGAACGTACTTGTTAAATCCAATATGAGTATCTTGGTTCTGCTCTAAAAAATCAGTATGTGTTTGTTTTAAAGTCTTTTCTAATGTATACACATTTTTTCCTTTGATTACTTTGCTAATATCAGGTAATACTGTTGATGCCTACGGTCTCATATAAAAATCTTTGACCTTTTTCAAAACAGTCTCCTCAATTGCATCTTTTCTTGTAATCCACACTTCAGTATTCAGTTTTGACACTTTTTGTAAATAGTTGTATCTTAGGCCACACCAATTTGATTCCTTGCTTGACGGACCCGCCCGCGCCTATTTTTTTCAAAACAGAATTTTTTTATTTTTTTTATATTCCCGCATCCGGAAATGTAATCATGTCCATTTCCCGCACCGTTTTTTTTTGTTGTAAATATTATAAAAAGATATCAACATTTGTTTTTAAAATCACAGTCTAACCTGTATGTAACGATTTTAAACTTAAAAGCACCCCACCACACTTTGTAAATATCTGTGAGAATATTTGTTTCAGCATGAAACCTATTTATCCAAAGCGGGAGTGCTCCGATATAAATTTAGAAATACCTGTAAAGAAATAAAAAAAAATGGTTACTTTCCCCCTTACTTATATTCCCTATCAAAAAATGTTCGTTGTTAGAATAAAGTTCAAAGAACTTCTGAAGGATTTGCCTTCAACTGCAATTATATTGTATGCTGGCGAAACAAAACTATCCATAGCCGCTGCATGTTTATGCACCTGTCCTGATTGATTGAGGGGCCTGTCGTTCAGCAGTTATCGTTTGTTGATGTTGTTCATTGGTATTTTCCCGTTTGGATATACATGATATATAAATTAGATCGTTGGTTTTCCTGTTCGAATTGTGTACGCTAATAATTTTGGGGTCCTTTATAGCCTGCTGTTTGGTCTGTATCAAAGCCCTTTGTAAAAGGCCGTTTTTTTACCTGTGTTTGTTATTATCAGGTTGAGAACACTTGAACCCTCCCTCAGACAAGAGGTCATTTTACTGATGTAGAAAAGAAAATTGAAATGCCAAGGATTTGTATAGTTCTCTCTGTTAAATCTGGGAGAGGGTAAAGTACCTGATAACTTTACTTAAGCATGTATGTTTTATATAGACATCAACTCATATTTTTATAGAATTCATTATTGCAAATAAATAAACTTAGATAGCATATGCAATACTATTAGTTGAATATAGTTTTATATATAGAACATAATTGATTCATCATTATCATTTAGTTTGCAAATTGAAAATAGATTGTCAGGTCAAAGGTGACTTTCCCACGTTTTTCAAAGCTGCATTTTATCAGCGACATTCTCGGGACGACATTTTTGAATAATTCACTTAACAGATCATCCACGTAGTTGAAGAGATTAAAACAGACTTTGGTAAGCATTTTTACATTCTTATAAATATTTTTATTTTATGTTACCACATTTATAGACATTATGAATGTACCTTATATGATAGAAGGTTGTGTTGCTGGGAATATTCATCAGGGGTGCAATATTTTTAGGAACGCAGGTGTCCAATGCACGGCGATAGCATACATGGCAATTGTTACAATTTTTCTTTACAACTCGAATGTTCAAAATTCTTTAGGAAATCCTTTAAATAACTTTTCATCTCAGATTATCGACGATATTGTTGTCAACGGCAATCAAGTGTATGAAAATCTGTTAATAGAAAACGGATTTCCGGAAGGTCATTATCTAGCACATGACGGTAGTAGGTAATATTAATTCAGTGGTTTATTCAGACATGCTATATGGAATGATCGGCCAAACTACATACGAACAAGGTAGTGGTGCTCTTAACTTTCAAGAAGCATTTAATACTGGTTTTCAGGTATCAGATTTCTTGCTATGTACATTTGGGGACCTGTCCATAGCAGTAGCTCATGTTAATACCGTGTATTACGTATTTGATTCTCATAGTAGGAATACTTTAGGACAATTCAGTGAATCAGGCAGCTCAGTTTTATTACAATTTAATAGTATGTCATCAGTTGTAAATTACTTAAATAGCATGTATGGTGGTGCATATTGTAATATATCCCCTGTTATTCTGCAGTATGATGGCCATGCATGTATAAACAATGAGATAAGTATGAATACGACTACAACAGAAAATACTGCTTGTATGCATGTCAATGGCTCTGATATTGTGAATGAATATTTACAAAAGTCTGAAGATTTTAGAATGAATAGAAATGAAGTGGATCAAGCTACTTTAATAAATATTGAAGAAACCAATACACTGAAACGAAAATTTGACAGAAGTGATCACATGTATTCTTTATCATTAACCAAAAAACGAAAAAATTCAAAAAGAGTGAAAGTATCAAACAAGTCTGATTTTCATATAGTTATGGATATGAATAATGACCCAAAAAGAAATTTTATCACAGTTTTAAATGGAAGTGTGAGTGAAGTTTTAAATGTTTCATCCTCAGAATTGACACATTTAGATAAAAATGCAAAATCAGATGCAAAGTTGGTCAGACCAAATAAACCAAGAAGAGACAGACACAAACAAGGAAACATTCAGGAAAGCAATACTTTAAATTAAAGCTTGTGAATTGAAGTTAAAGAAGTAGATATTTCCATTCTGTTAAATGTCAGATTTAGTTGATCATTGCCAGGGGAGTTACCAACAAATATATATCTTGATATTAACAAAAAAAAAACGATTTAAGTAAATATTTCATGTGGCAGGCTTATATTCTATATATTGAGAAATTATACGATTCAATTTAGGTTAGCCCAGCAACTACAAAACCGGTAGGTGGAAATGATGTACTATTTCAAGAAATATCACTTAAAGACAGTACAGGAAAAGCGACAGTTGCAGTGTGGGATTCTATGGTAGACACCATACAGAAAGGCAAAGTAATCAACATCAGTAAATGTAGAGTACGACTTTTTAATGCAGAGAAAAAACTATCAACAACGAAGGCTAGTGTTTTAGAGGTTTGTACATGTATATGTTTAACTATAGAAAGTTAAGTGCAACTGCTTTATATAATAATTATTAGTGACAAAAGGTTTTTATCGCATTTTGTATAGTTTTCATAATAATTTATGAATCCAAATACACAAATAGAAGTTGCTCTTCTCTTGCGAGAAGGTTGCAATATTTAAAGTTTACATCTTCAATGTGCAAGCATATTAGAATTTAAAGTGTAAATTCTGTGACTGGACAGAAGGAGAATCTGTTTTCCTCTTTCATTTTTTAGATCTATTCAGAATAACTGTGTCCATGTTTTGCTTGCCACTAACGTTTTGAAAAACATGACATAATTATCAATTTCCGACAAATCACAAAACCTAAAATTACCATACATAAGACGGGTGAATAAATATAAGTGAGGTCTAGAGAGTTGTATTGATTCTGAAGAAATGAGTTGCACTTATATTAACTTAGTTATTCAATTAGCACATCTTTTAATTCATTGGTATTTAAGCAACAACTCTTCACTGTGTTTTATCATTATGTTACAGGTAGTTGCAGAGAGTGAACTTCAAGAGCTACCAATAAGCTCTGATGATGATGATGATGATGCTGACAGAACTGATGAAGCTGCGCCTAGTCATATGCCAGTTGGTAGTGTTATTGCAGTCTTCGAAGTAGATCCTTATCTTGCATGTCCTATCAACTCATGCAGTAATAAGAAATTAGTCACAGTACATCAGAATCAATTATATGTGATGAGATGTAGTAAATGTAATGGAACTTTCAGAGCATCTACTGCAAAAACATATTTGAGAGTAGTTGTCCTCTAAAACACAGAAAATAGAAACAAAAAATGTGCAATGTTTCTTCCAACAATTAAACAGGTGTTTCAGTCAAGTGTTACCTACATGTATATTTATAATTTTCCACATTTTACTATAAATTTGGTCGCTTTTTGGGATAATTGTATTTGAAGTAACCGTAAATCGGTCATTTGATCAAGACAATTCTTTAATATGTATTGACAATTGTATAAGAAGTACACTTGAACCAATTATAGCTTAATATAAAAAATTGCAACATTTTATTTTTAGTAAATTTTACCAATCTTTTTATATTCATTCAGATGTTACCTATATTGATAATTTTGTTACCTTTAACGATAATTTTTCCACATTTTACTGTAAATTTGTCGAGTTTTTGGATAATTGTATTTGATGTAACCTTAAATCGGTCATTTGATCAAGACAATTCTCTAATATGTATTGACAATTGTATAAGAACTAAACTTGAACCTCTTTCATGTAAACTGAAAATCTAATAGAGTGTAACAAATAATTCAAATAAAACATGTGTCCCGGACCGACCATTTTACAGGCATGTTTCTTCCGGAAATAATATATTTGATTCTGAATTTTGAGAAAAACATTTTATCTGGCCAGGTAAGGAAGATAAAAAATCTTATCTTGAATAATTACCACAAATAATAATAAGGATACACAAATGGTAGGTTCGTACTAGTTTAAATGTTTAACCGAAAATTTGAAAACTTTTTTTTATAATTGTATTTGATGTTACCTTTAATCGGTCATTTGATTAAGATAATTTTCTTTTATGTTCTAACATTTGTGTCAGATATAAACAAGATCAAACCACAGCTACGTTCAAAATTTACATTTTTCAGTTAATTTAACCATTTTTAGGAAAATTGTATTAGATAAAACCGAAATCGACAACTTTTTATGAATAATTGTACAGAATATGTTTTAAACCTGCCATCGGTATATTAATAATTTT
Organism: Mytilus edulis; assembly: GCF_963676685.1. Taxonomy (NCBI): domain Eukaryota; kingdom Metazoa; phylum Mollusca; class Bivalvia; order Mytilida; family Mytilidae; genus Mytilus; species Mytilus edulis. The sequence goes on from NC_092354.1 coordinate 26,956,590, forward strand.
TCACATTATACTGTAAATTTGACAACTTTTATAATAATTGTATTTCATTTTTACCTTAAATCGGTCATTTGAACAAGATAGTTTTCTTATACGTATTGACAATTGTATTATAAGTAAAATTCAACCAACTACGTTTATTGAAAATTTGCATCATTTTTCAACAAATTTTACCATTCTTTGGATAATTCAATCAGAATTTGTGGACGCTGACGAAACAGAATGTAGGATCACTCACTATGTCTCGCTTTTTTGTATTCACTCAAAGGCTCAACAAAAGTAATTTTTAAATGTATTTTAGTAAATAGTTTGTTATATTTTTTTTTTTAGCAAAAGCAGTGGGAAAAAACGATCTTTCCCATACAGGAAAGTTAGATATTCAAAAATAGTAGTGAATGATCTCCCCCTTGATGTTCTCCCCCTAACACCTATGTCAGATTATGAGGAGAAAAAAAATCAAAATAATTTTACAAATAAAGGAAATTTAGGTAAAAATGCAATTACAATTAGACATTTTAACTTTTATATCCATCAAGCATCACCGTCAATGGATGCCCTACCTCATGTAGTTGCTCGGGTAAGACTGTTGATTGCAGATACAGATCTCTTACGACAGTTCCATCTAATATACCGATCTCAACAACTAGATTGTAAGTATTTATTTTCATAAGAAACTTTTCAAAAGTGTTTCTTAAACTAAAAACAACATACGATACGTATTTTAGTGCTCATGAACAATCTTTATTTCGATGTCCACAACAAACGTCAGAAAGTCTTTTCGATCAAATATTGTTGTGAGTCAAATCTGTTGATACTATCTAGAATATCCGTTGCAGTATAACTGAAGGATGTATATTCCCTCACTTTGCAATTATTAGTAACATTTTGGACATTTTAATGTCAATATTTGCAGTATTAACGTTAACAAAAAAGAAAAGAAAAGAACGACTGTATTTTGACGCTTTGTTGCCTTTATTTGTACGTGCCATTTTTGTCGTGACAATAACTGTTGTATAAGATTGACGAGGCTAGGCAATATGCCTCTTTACATGCACTATGAACGAAAGGGCAAACAATTTCATCGTTCAATAATGGAACCAGAAAAACTTGAGCATGCCTTAAAGTTTATTTTTTTTTATCCACAGTTCATTAATAATCATTTCGAACCCGTGAACTTAAATTAGAAAATGGTGATAAAATAATGATTCCAAAAGGGAACTACGGACATGACATATAGTTCCAAATAAATGAATTATCCTGCAACTATGCCTTGAGATGCCAAGAATTTTATGCGTCTCATGGAATCTCATGGAATCCCAATTCTTCACATTCATTTGTGTTTAACTTTGCATAATGACTTTAAATACAATTTATGCCTGAGCTGCTCTGGTTAAGTTTTGCGTTTATGTTCTGATATTCTTTTGGAACTAAATATATTGCATCAACTAAACTTCTTCAATGGATGTGCCCTGGATAGTACTGAGCATTCACAAGTGATGACCTACATTTGAGATTAGGACTCTAGACTAAGTCATGTTTTGAGGTATTGTTTTTTTTTTCTTCATTATTCTGCTGCTCGTGAGATCTTGAAAGGACGCTGTTCAGATGAACGATGGTGAAGGTTGAACTGATGATCTGAGCTCTGGAAATGATGATGGTCAGATGAACGATCGTGAAGGTTGTACTGCTGATTTGAGCTCTGGAAATGATGATGGTCAGATGAATGATGGTGAAGGTTGTACTGCTGATTTGAGCTATGGAAAAGACGATGGTCAGATGAATGATGGTGAAGGTTGTACTGCTGATTTGAGCTCTGGAAATGATGATGGTGAAGGTTGTACTGCTGATTTGAGCTCTGGAAAAGACGATGGTCAGATGAATGATGGTGAACTGCTGATCTGAGATCTGTAAAGGAAAATTGTCCGATTGATTGATTGTTAGTTGCTTAACGTCCAGTGGCAAGTATTTCATGCATATTCAGGACGAGAACAAGTTCACAATAAATACTATAGGTAGGTCTTGAAATAATAGAGGCCATCGGAGATGGTCGGGGAAATTTGGACTGCCACTGGAAAATGAGGGTATTTTGGATAAGGACAGACATTTTGCTTTGCAACAGGCCACCTACGGACCCCTCAAAGAGTTGTTGCAAGGTTGCAAGGGTTCTTAACGTGCAAAAAGCGTGGCACTCTCCTTACACGAGGCATCGGATGTAACGTCCCCTTCGCACGGACGTGACTGCGAACTTGATACATCCCTCACAGCCAAACGGACGCCCCACTTCGGCAAGCGTTTTACTGCCGGTCGGGAGAAGACCAAGTGACCATATTTCTATACCCCAGTCACCCTTGGGGTTAGCTGTATTTAATGCAATTGCTCTAGGCCAAACTAAGGAGTTGCTTGAAATGGTTTCTCAAGAAAGAGTAATTAGCTTCTTAAGTAGACAATGTCAATTTAATCATCAGTAAAAACAAAACCAACAGAAAAGATTGATTGATTGATTGTTGGTTGCTTAACGTCCAGTGGCAAATATTTCATGCATATTCAGGACGAGAACAAGTTCACAATAAATACAATAGGTAGGTTGATACAATAGAGGCCATCTGGGATAATGGTCGGGGAAATTTGGACTGCCACTGGAAAATGAGGGTATATTGGATAGGGACAGAAATTTTGCCTTGCAACAGGCCACCTACGGACCCCTCAAAGAGTTGTTGCAAGGGTTCTTAACGTGCAAAGAGCGTGGCACTCTCTTTACACGAGGCATCGGATTTAACGTCCCCTTCTGACGGACGTGACTGCGAACTTGATACATCCCGCACAGCCAAACGGACGCCCCACTTCAGCAAGCGTTTTACTGCCGGTCGGGAGAAGACCAAGTGACCATATTTCTATACCCCAGTCACCCTTGGGGTTCCAACAGAAAAGAACAAAAATACAAGATTAAAAAAAAATTGAAACTAACTATTAAGATATGTGTTGGTTTTGTTGTGTGTTTTTTTTTCTCCTTCCGTTTGTTTGGATTTATATTTATATATATATATAGATGCGCGGTTAATACATTCTAAATGTAGATTTTGAAAAAAAAATTCAATTTAATCAAAAATATAATAACTAAAACAGACGTGACGCGACTCTACTACATCATAGTGCTTTAAATCCTGTACCTACAATACTATAATCAAACACATCTGGCCGTAGGTTAGCTCACCTGTCCGAGGCATGAGAATGTGCAATCATTTTGATTTTTTTCTTCCAATTTAATGTGACACATTCAGAAACCTATGCTTAGTCATATATTTAATAAATCCTAACTTATTCAAGTGTCATTATTAAAATATGGGATGACGTATCATATTTGATTTACAGTTTTATGCAATACATTCATAATGGTAAATAATATCCCTACTGATTTGTGTCCACGCTTTCTTTACCATGTAAAAGTTTTAATTCTGTTTTCGATAAACTTGTGTACCCTATAATTTACATTAGCATGTATTAGGCAAAATGTATTTTGTAGAAAATTCAGGCAGTTGCAACTTGAAAACTAAAGGTAATGATTTTTATTCTGAAAAGAGAAAAAAGGTAATGGAAGCATGGGACCTATTGAGAGAAAAAAACTGCTGATGACAAGAATTGAAAAATTCAACTTTACAATGTTATAACTACAGAAAAACATCAGAGGCATACAATTACCTTTTGTCTAGAAAAAAGCTTTGTTTAAAAATGTTAATTATTTAATCATGTCTTAGAATAGTTAATCAATAAGTGGACACCAATCATTCTACATCACATCAATGGACCAATCCTGATGAATCGATAAATAGAAAGGACAGAGATGTGTTGTCTTGCATTTAGGTTGTGAACAGTTTTTTCAATAGGGTTGCGATTTAGTATTTAAGGGTATGAGCACAGATGGACGAAATTACAACAAAGAATGAACGGTAAAATATTTTCACTTCATATTTTTTCAAGTGGTAATCATCATAACTGTTACTGCAGTTTATGGATGTATTTCAGATATCAATACTTTCACAGATTCTTCATTGGATAATACCTCTGTGCACCTCATGTTTAGTTCTCTTTGGCAAAAATTTATAATTTGAGCTTTTGCCATTACTTAAGTGTCCATTGTCATCCGAACATAGTAAACATATTCAAAGATCTTTTCTGAAGCTAAAGGACCAATTTCAACCAGTCTTGATCGATCCTTAGGCAGCAACCATTTGATGTTTGAGGGGGGGGGGGGGGGTGTCTATGGTTTTTTTTGGAAAAAAAAGTTTGTTTCCAGGTTTTGGTGAAAAAAATAATTTGTTTTGGACCCTGAGAAAAAAAATTTGTTTGTTTCACCCTCAGCTGCCACTATTTGTAATGCTAAAATTGAAAGAAAAAAATTGTTTTCGGTTTGTCGCTAAAAAAATAGATTGTTCTTTTGTTTGCACATAAAAAAAAAACCATAGCCCCCAAACCCCCCGAAAATCAAATGGTTGCTGCCTTATGCATAGAATAAATTATATGTTTTTTTCTAATTCGTTTTCTTCAATTATTTTTTTCGTCTTTTTCGGCAGCAACAGCAAAATATCCAATGCACAAACAAAAAATATAAAAATCAATAGATTGGCGGTGAAAAAAATTGTAAACGCAAATCCTCAAAAAAATTTGAAGCCTGGCAAAAATGGAGATTACCAAACTGCAGTTGAGAATAAAATCTATGGCGATCAAGCAGAGAGCGAAGAACATAAGAAAGTTGCAGATCTACAAACGAATAATCTCTCCCTTATTATTTTGTGTGGTGTACAGAAGAGGCAAATAACTCATCATTGATACCAGGACAAAATCCAAAAAAGTTTAAAAGGGCCAAATAAAGTACGAAGTAAAAGAGCATTGAGGACCAAAATTGCTAAAAAGATCAAATATTGTGGCCATTGAGAATTTCTCCACAGTTTGGTGTGTATGTGCTTAAACAGTGGGTATTCGCGAAATCAACCAGTAATTATGAATTCCTTCCAAAAGTACAGGCTTAACCTATAAAAGGTGTGACACCATCGAAAATATCATGTGGGCCTAATAAACTAGAGGACACTAAATCCAGTTGAAAATAAGACTTCATTTACATTAGGTAAATTAAGAATGTATATTTAAAATGAAACAAAAGACATTGGTCAGACTTTTAAACAAGAACAGATACCTGATAACGATGTTAACGACAATGTAGACTTGCATACATTCTGATAAAGAAAGACTTACATCAAGATTCACAAATATGACGATTGTTCGGAAAACTACGCATCTTGGAAGACACATTTAAATGTGAAGTAAATGAAATTAGTGCAACCGCCGATAACAATTCAAACACCAAAGGAAACATCAGTCACGAAGATTGTGTAAAAGTCATCTTGAATTATAATCCTGGTACCTTTGGTAACTATTTACACCACTGGGTCGATGCCACTGCTGGTGGACGTTTCGTCCCCGAGGGTATCACCAGCCCAGTCAACACTTCGGTGTTGACATGAATATCAATAATGTTGTCATTTTTTTTTTTTTTTAAATTTCCTGTTTACAAAACTTTGATTTTTTGAAAAACTAAGGATTTTCTTATCCAAGGCATAGATTACCTTAGCCGCATTTGGCACAACTTTTTGGAAATTTGGATCCTCAATGCTCTTCAACTTTTTACTTGTTTGGCTTGATAATTTTGATATGAGCGTCACTGATGAGTCTTATGTAGACGAAACGCGCGTCTGGCGTACTAAATTATAATGCTGGTACCTTTGATAACTATTTACTTGCATATGGATATTACAATGACATTTACCAAACCCTATATTATCGTATTTGCCCCATCAAAGAACACTTCAGGCATGAAGCTGGTATATTTTGAGAGGATAACAATGTATAGAAAAATGGTTTTCTATTGTGAATTTGGTTTCCAACACGTTATTGCACTTTTTACAACCATACTGTTAGTGTAATTAATCAAAATAGTTGGTAACAGCATAGACATAAAAAAAAAATACGCTCTATTTTTTTCACTAAATGTCTTGAAATTTCTTTTCTCTACACTGTCGTTCAAGAAACGATGCGTTTTAAATGTGAAGATTACTATGCATTTTTGAAATCAACACTGACTGATTTAATATGAATAGGGAGAATAATTTAACGACTGATTTAAGTAGCGGTAACAGGATAGACATGAACCTCCTGTACGCTGATTGAATTTAGTTTGTAGATAATCTGTTACATACAATGATAAAGAAGCTACGATTTTTCGTTAGAATTATAATTAACGTACTTAAAAAAGTCCCTTTTGCAGTTACCAAGGCGATCCAGAAAATAGGAAAAAAATCATTTGAAATGTGTTTTTCTGACAATGTACCCACACAAATACCCCCAAAATCGGACTTATGTGCAGTTTAATCTTATCAAAATAGATGTAAGGTGTGTTTATTATTGATGTTCTGAATTACAAATCCGACAAGCTTTCATTTAAACCATTACAACTGAAATTTCCATTAGAAATAATAATTTTAGCATGGGTGTACTGAAAATTCTACATTTTTTGAAAATGACCCATATGATTTAGAATCAAATTCGGTAACTTTTCGATCGGCACATGCCATACACGATTTTTAACTCGTTGGTAACACGCGGAGGTGACACTCCTTTATGTATTTGCGATAATCGTGTGAATAAACCTGGCATGACAATTACATTTTGTACGTCACACAGGTAAAATAATAAACTTGTCGTTCATGGTATGGAGAGGTGCATTAACACTGTTTTAATGTAAAACGAGACGCTCTGTGTCGCTCAGCTGACTCTACTTAGGTTTTTGAAATCTTAAAAAAAAAAATATGAATCATATCAGATACTTGAATAATGATTAAGGTCAAATTTGGATATTGCATTGCATTGCATTGCATTCTGTGGTTCTCTAAAAGAAGATATTTGTATGAATTTCTCATAAGGTCCTATTTTAAACCAAGTGCAATTCTGGCTGCCAGCTTGGATGGTGGATCTGAAACTAAGTAACAACACTTGGTCAGCACCTCATAAGGAACATTCATTCCATGTTCGGTTTCATTCCATTCTCTGATTCTCTAATAGAAAACATTTGTCAGTCATTCCCAAATAATCGGTACAATTCGAATGTAGACACTATTAAAAAATAAATTTCAACTGAGCAGAGATAGAGTACGTGCTGTTTTCTTCTGTGTCTATATCTAGTCTGTCACTTTTTTATTTTTTACTTACACCATTTTAGTTGTTTTTCAAGTTTGAGCATTTTTTGTAAGACGGTTTAAAGTATGAACGTATCGGAGGTTAGTGTTGTATAAAGTCACCTTAAAAATTACATTAGAGAGAAACACAAGATGTAAATCAAGACTCGTGTGAAATGGGTTACATTTACCACCATAACAAAATGATTTATACGTTTTATTTTGTATTTATTGATTGATTGATTGTTGGTTGCTTGACGTCCAGTGGCAAATATTTCATGCATATTCAGGACGAGAACAAGTTAACGATAAATACAATAGGTAGGTTGTTGTAATAGAGGCCATCTCCTTCAGAAATCCTACAGAAGCAAGATTAGATCAGACTTGAAACTTTCGGAAAATGTACCAATCACATTTTTGCAGTCAAAGAATTTAAATACCACAATCAAATGAACTACACTCAAATTTTAGAATTATCTCAAATTCAGCAAAAGGTTACCAATCTTAGAAGACATAACGATAAATATGTCATCGGAAATTCCAACTGCACATTCCTCTTTAAAAAAAAATTGAAACATCACTCAGTATGTATCTCTCTAAGGGTTAAGGAACAATATCGTGCAAACTATAATGAAACGAATATTAGTCACCAGTAAGTCAGTTGTCAGTTGTCAGTTGTGTCTATATCATTGCATATGACATCATGGAGAAATAAAATATGATTAATTTCTGTTATTTGTACTACCTTCTTTTCTGTTTGGTAATACTCACTAATTTACTGATTTATTTATTATTGTTTGGATTTCATTCCTATTGTCATTATTCTGGTCAGTACCAATGATACTCTCTCCTTTCTCTATTTTATGATCAACATTATCAACTTAATTGCACATTCCTCTTTTAAAAAAAAATCACTCGGTATGTATCTCCAAGGGTTGAGAATCGATATCGTGCAAGCTGTATAGAAACAAATATTAGTCACCAGTTATGAGAGGTAACGGATTGAACTTCTTATTTGTCACTATTCTAACACATCTTCAGCAGCCTGAGATTATTAGTTGTTAATTCCAAAACTAGTATGTAAAATTAAAGTTTGGCATTATGTTATTAGTGACATGAATGAGGTGCAATCTTCAATAGTAGAAGTAGCCTGTTTTTCACCATTCCTTTTCACCAGGCCATTTCAAAAAGGTCATGTTTTGAAATAAAATCCATTGTTGGTTGTTTTTTTCTGTATATAAATCGTAGTCGGTGTGATGAAAATTTCAAAGATGGCGCGCAGAAATAAAAACAAGAACTTTCGTTACCGCTAGTCGAGATATTTTTCATCATTGAAGCGCGTTATCTTAGAAATTAAAACAAGAACTGCCACAACATACTGCACGTGTAAATCAAGACAGGATGAGAACAAGTTTACAAGAAATATAATAGGTAGGTCTTGTCACAATAGAGGCCATCTGGGATGATGGTCGGGGAAGTTTGGAATGCCACTGGAAAATAATGGAATATTGGATAGGGACAGAAATTTTGCCTTGCAACAGATCATCTACGGATCCCTCAAAGAGTTGTTGCAAGGGTTCTTAACGTGCAAAGATTGATTGATTGATTGTTGGTTGTTTAACGTCCAGTGGCAAATATTTCATGCATATTCAGGACGAGAACAAGTTCACAATAAATACAATAGGTAGGTTGTTGTAATAGAGGCCATCTAGGATGATGGTCGGGGAAATTTGGACTGCCACTGGAAAATGAGGGTATATTGGATAGGGACAGAAATTTTGCCTTGCAACAGGCCACCTACGGACCCCTCAAAGAGTTGTTGCAAGGGTTCTTAACGTGCAAAGAGCGTGGCACTCTCTTTACACGGACGTGACTGCGAACTTGATACATCCCGCACAGCTAAACGGACGCCCCACTTCGGCAAGCGTTTTACTGCCGGTCGGGAGAAGACCAAGTGACCACATTTCTATTCCCCAGTCACCCTTGGGGGTCGGAGGACAAATAAGAAAATATACAGCTAGAAATCGCTTAAGTTAACAAAAATTTAAGTGAAAGTGAAACCAATTTTAATACAGAAATAACAGATTTGTTGAGTGGGTTTGAACACAGACAGGAAAAATTGAAATTACCATAATGTTATCATAGCATATAAATTAGATTAAATATATTACATTCGAGTAATTTTCAACTATAATCCTTTTCGAACGTCATTTATTTTTGAAAAACACCATAACGAAATTTCTAAATTTTTCTAAAATGAACCGTTTAACTTGTATATTTTGTTCACACACTTCCCCATTTCATTTGTTTATGAACTAATGTTAATTGTTTTTACAGCAATTAAAGATTCTCAAAAGCGTGAGCAGGTACTATATCTTTACCTATTCAATGGTTACCTAACTGTAATTGTAAGTGGAATGGCGGAAAGCATAGATTTCAAATTACCTTTTTATGCAGCTCCATTTGTTTAACCACTGTTCGTCTGGGTCTAAATGTTTTTATTAATATGTTTGAAATTACTTATTATACCCAATACCCCAAAATTGAGGGGGGGTACTGTTTTCCCTCTGTCCGTCCCATGAACATTTTTAGTTATATTAAACTAATCATAAGTGTATGTTAACTTCGCTCAAAATATCCTGTTGGAAGGAGCTAAATAAAGTTAAAAGTTTTGTTCATTTTGCTCACTAATACACTCTACTCGATTTCAGGATTAATTTGGTCGCACACTTAATCAATGGATACTCTTTCACTAAAACGAGAACCTAGCTTTGGCTGTTTACATAATGAACATGAGCAATCCTAATTTACATAGACATACTAGAAGAAAAAGAAGAAAAAAATCAACATGTAAATTTTGTACTCAGCATGGTGAAAAAGACTATTTCTGGTTGTAATAAATGTGACAAACATATATGTAGTTTTGAATGTCATAGAAGAATCCATGCTGTCATTGATGTTGTTGTTATGGAGGAGTTAAGCTGTAACATGATTAACTCTTTCTTATTATTTAATTACTAAATCTGATCTTAATAATCCTAAACCGAAATAAAGAATAAATGTGAAACTACTGGGCTAAATTATTCCAAACTTGCCCACAATCATCTTTGTGGTATCTTGTTAAAAAATGTGTCCGGTGTCCCGGCCAACCAACCAAGATGGCCGCCATGGCTCAAAATAGAACATAGGTAAAAATGCAGTTTTTGGCTTAGACCTAAAAAACCAAAGCATTTAGTGCAAATCTGACATGGGGTGAAATTGTTTATTAGGTGAAGATCCATCAGCCCTGAAATTTTCAGATGAATCCGACAATCCGTTAGTATACCTGAATTGGTAATTTTAGGGAAATTTTGCTGTTTTTGTTATTATCTTGGTTACTTTTATAGATAGAGATAAACTGTAAACAGCAATAATGTACAGCAAAGTTAGACCTAAAATTAAGTCAACATGAACAAAATGGCCAATTGAACCCACAAGGACAAATGAAGGAGTCATTGTCCTTTATAGTCAATTTTTAACAATTTTCATAAAATTTGTAAATTTTTACTAAGTTTTTAACTGAAACTACTGTGCCAAGTTAATTACATTATAAATAAAGATAACTGTAAGCAGCAAGAATGTTCATTAAAGTAAGCTGTACAAACACATCACCATTACCAAAACACAATTATGTCATGAATCCATCTGCTTCCTTTGTTTAATATTCACATAGACCAAGGAGAGCGACACATGCTCTTTAGAGCCTCTAGTTTAGTGTGTGGAAAGGGAGGTGTGGGTACAATGTAGTTTTTTAAAACAAATTGTTGATTTCCTTTGGAAAAAAAGCTAAGACTAGGCGTTGTTTTAATTACTTTAAAGACACGTCTGAAACAAAATCTAAAAGCATCCTTATTAATGTCTAGGATACTTTCATAGCCACGGCCCTCGGTACTATATCCTTTTTACTATCGATAGTTTATATATCAAGATGCTGCAATATATATTATTAATACAATTTGGCTGATTTATTAAACCGCATCCGTATTTTTCTTCAAGATCATTTTAATGACCAAGTGATGAAGACGGAGATATTAAAAGAAACAAACCCAGCTAAAATTAAAAGACAAGGGAGAATAGTGAAGATAGACGGAACTGAATGGGAGCGCGTTTCCTATGATATCATGAAGAGAGTATAAAAAAGAAGATGTAATATGATATGTATTTTGGCAAAGGTAAATAATTTCAAAAATATCTTGTTATTTCTTAAGAAATAGAAAATCAATATACAAAATAAATGGACACAATATGGTTTATTTGAATAATTAAAGGCGGCCTAAAATTATTAACATGTTATTCTTGTTTTTAATTGTTCATATCTAAATTCGGACAATGATGACATGTATTTTATTTTATATTTATCTTCGTATATATGTAAAAACTGAAAGTAACAACGGAAATAAATTTGTCATTAGAAATCTCAAATACGACCAAACATAAAAAAGATAACAATGTCGTCACAATTAACAAGGTTCAAGGACTTAGAAAATTAAATAAACCTAACTGTGCTGTGGTTTATGATGAACATGTGTTTTACAACTGCAATGTGTTTACAAAAGAATGTTCAAAATGTAGAAGTATTCATTATCTGGGATATGCAATTAAGGATGGGGTACAATGTTCACTGTTATGAAAGAAAGAATGGAGCCTATTGTCAACAACTGTTTTCAAGAATTTCCTCTGCCATTCTTGATTGGAATAAAGTGAATGATGCTCTACAAGTTTTAAAAAGTTTTTATAAGATTTGAAGGAGGACGAGTTACTTTTAGAAAATGTTTTAATTTTAGCGATGACAATATAAACGCAGATGTGTTTTCTTGTCCGAAATGTAAAATCTTTACAGATATTCATACATTAATATTTCCTTTTGTTTAAGGTATGGTTGTCTGTACTTTCAACTCCCCATGCCAGTATCTATTGGAATCGCATATTATTTTGAAATTTCTTGGTATATACTCCAAAGTATAGTTCAAAGAACGTTAATTTTGTTGAACGAGGAATACTGCTTTCTCAAAAGCTGCTAATACAGGGCTATAGTTGTGAAAGTCTGTGTCATTTTGGTCTTTTGTGGACAGTTGTCTCAATGGCAATCATACCACATCATCATTTTTTTATACTATGAATCAATCAAAGTAAGGTCATCACTCAAGAAATTTTACGGCCGCCATCATGAGCTGATTGGCCATGATGACAAAAAGAAATACCAGTACTATCAACTTCAAGGAACTCGCCTCAAAATGCCACTCCATCTTCGTCGCAGACTTACCAATTGTAATACACACCGGCAAGTAGCCAATATACATTGTACCACTATGACCACACCGGCAAGTAACCAATATACCACTATAACCACACCGACAAGAAACCAATATACCACTATGACCACACCGGCAAGTAATCAATATACCACTATGACCACAGCGGCAAGTAACCAATATACCACTATGACCACACCGGCAAGTAACCAATATACCACTATGACCACACCGGCAAGTAAACAATAAACCACTATGACCCTCACCAGCAAGTAACCAATATGCCACTATGACCACACCGGCAAGTTACCAATATACCACTATGACCCCCACCAGTAAGTAACCAATATACCACTATGACCCCCACCAGCAAGTAACAAATATACCACTTTGACCACACCGCAAGTAACCAATATACCACTATGACCATACCGGTAAGTAACCAATATACCACTATGACCCCCACCAGCAAGTAACAAATATACCACTATGACCCCCACCAGCAAGTAACCAATATACCACTATGACCCCCACCAGCAAGTAACCAATATACCACTATGACCACACCGATAAGTAACCAATATACCAATATGACCACACCGACAAGTAACCAATATACCACTATGACCCTCACCGGCAAGTAACAAATATACCACTATGACCCCCACCAGCAAGTAACAAATATACCACTATGACCCCCACCAGCAAGTAACCAATATACCACTATGACCACACCGGCAAGTAACCAATATACCACTATGACCCTCACCGGCAAGTAACCAATATACCACTATGACCCCACCAGCAAGTAACCAATATACCACTATGACCCCCACCAGCAAGTAACAAATATACCACTATGACCCCCACCAGCAAGTAACAAATATACCACTATGACCACACCGTCAAGTAACCAATATACCACTATGACCATCACCGGCAAGTAACAAATATACCACTATGACCCCCACCAGCAAGTAACAAATATAATATAACACGTTTACCACGCCAGCCAGTACACACGTCTCTCCTGTAGACTGGATACAGCTAGATACACCAACTGGCAGCGTATCGGAAAACTTCATCCACAGGTCAATTAATGCAGTTAGTATTATAATTAAATTCATAAAAATATGTATACCCTTTATAAAAGAGGACCGAACTGTTTTCTTTCGGCATGTCTTTCTCATGATTTTTTTTTCTTCTTTTTTTTATATAAATGTGTTGTGTTTACAGATTCATCACTCAACAACTTCCAAACACTAAATTATTTTACATATAGTTGAAAATTTCCGTTCTATTTTCTCAAGAATTACATACAAGATCTTTCTGGAAGGTAGTATCAATGATTGAAATGTATTCTATATCATGTGAAATTTTAAGATTCATGACTCAACATGTTAAATGAACACTTGAATATTATTTAACATAATAGGTTAGTTGATTAATTTCGGTGCATTTTTTATGGAACTTAGTGACGTATCGGTGCTTTCTGAAATGTGATTTTAAGGTTAATATGATTGAGCCCTATGTTTCCAGTTTCATCACTGAATAACTTCTTGTTAGCTGTATACTTTTTAAGTCGGGTATCATTATCAAACATAGAATAAACTGGAGGTACTGCGATTAGAGATCACAAAATCACATCCCTGCTCCTTGCAATGTTGATGTTTTGGTATTGGAAACACTATTTTATATAACCACAATCATAGGAAATTTCTAGATATAGAACAGAAAGATGGATGCAGACGTCATAACTTGCTCAGTTATTTTATATCAGAGAAAGAAATTTCAGAACTTGTTAGGAAGGGGGACATTCATGTTGTGACCTTTGTAAAAAGGTTTACGAGTGTGGTAACTGCATTAAAATATATGCAGAATTGTATTTTGGACCCTCGGGAGCATTTGCAAGTGACTTGCAACTTTCAATTGAAAAATACTCGAACTTAGGGCAGAAAATTACGTGAAAATGTATTTATTATTTGATGTCCTAGTGTTTAGTTGTTTTTGTTTACACATTGTCACATATCAAAGGACACAATTTCATAACGATATAAACAGAGTTATACACGTGGTTAATATTGCATCTTAATTAGATAGTGTTTTCACACCTTGTAATAAACAAAGCAATAAAAGTAGGGCATATTTCACACCTAGTAATATACAAAGCCATAAATGTAGGGCACGCATTCACACATGAAAGGCTGATATACGATTCATGAAACAATCAAGTGATATCATTCGACGAAATGAAAGAAATTCTCAATCATAATACATGAGTATATAACTAAAATCTTACTCATTGTTCTCATAGAACAGACAACGTAAAACTCCACAACATCAACTATTAACTCAAATTTACGATTCTTACACGATGAGAACTACTAGCCACGACAGCACATTAGAGATTATACGGCTGTATAAAAAGTCCTACAGCAACACACAGATTAAGGTGTCATTAGAGTCACAGGGTGTGTCCATTAGCAAACATGATGTTAGATATTGGGTGCAGCAATTTCGAAATGGCAAGTTTGATACAAGTTTATTACAAAGTGGAAAAAAGTTCATCAAGCTGTCATGAGCAGATGTACGCCTCGTCAGCAAGACAACCAAAAAACCATGTACGTCCAGCCGACAGCTTTGCCGATTTTCGAAACAGAGAGGATCGAAGATCAGTCTTACAACAACAAAACGAGCAATATTTCATGCTGGCTACACCAACACAAATCCAATGTATGCTCAAATGGTTCGACATGTTAACAAAGAGATTTGATTGATTGATTGTTGGTTGCTTAACATCCAGTGGCAAATGTTTCATGCAAATTCAGGACGATAACAAGTTCACAATAAATACAATAGGTAGGTTGATATGACAGAGGCCATCTTGGATGATGGTCGAGGAAATTTGGACTGCCATTGGAAAATGAGGGTATCTTGGATAGGGACAGACATTTTGCCTTACATAAGGCCACCTATGGACCCCTCAAACGAGTTGTTTCAAGGGTTCTTAACGTTCAAAGAGCGTGGCACTCTCTTTCCACGAGGCATCGGATTTAACGACCCCCCCCCCCACCCTTCTGACCAGACGTGACTGCGAACTTGATACATCCCGCACAGCCAAACGGACGCCCCACTTCGGCAAGCGTTTTATTGCCGGTCGGGAAAAGACCAAGTGACCATATTTCTATACCCCAGTTACCCTTGGAGTGTTTTTTAACCAAAGAGAAGGGGGTCAATTTCTGCAAGACTCTCATTGCAGCAAACGATTTAATTTCAAGACATCATATTTACGGACCAGTGTTCCGCACAGTTGCACAACTAAGTGACATTTCACCGAAAAATAACAGCTTACCAACCGTAAATACCCAAGCAAAGGCATCCATTGAAAGTAAATCTATGAGCTGGCAACAGCAAGAGAGGAGCTACTCCAATTCTCATATTTGACGATATCATGGCAGGATAGTTTTTTTAACGAACGCCATCCTAAAGATGAAGCCCTGCCATTCATCAACAACAAAATTGCGGATCATCATCGTTTCCAGATGAGCAACGACCCCAAACACCGGTCTAGAGTTTCTAAAGACTTCATGGCTGCAAATGACATCAACTGGTGGAACGACTGGTCTTCAGGTCGTCGGGCGTCCTTGCTTGACAATAAAAACAGGTAAACGGACAGAAAGTCACAGATTGGAAAGGACAAAAGGCACAATTATTTGTGGACAATTGTTCTAATATATAAGAGATATCTTGATGTTTTTACTCTTTAATACATATATTCATATGAAAGTTGAGGAAATATGTCATTAAACTTGAAAAAAAGAAGATTAATATAATTTTATTGGCAACACGAAGACATTAAACTGCCAAGTCACTTTGACATTTTGTTCATTTAACAATTATTTGATCAACTTTGATATTTTTTTGATAAATTTTGTTTATATACAATAGTTTATAAGAAAAATCCAAAAGAATTTGAGTAGAAATAAGCGTTTTTTATTCAAAGAAAATAATCAGTTGTTTTTTTTTACATGCATGCCATAATTGCAATGTTGTTTGATACTACATTCATTTGTTAAAATTTACTGTTTGCAATAGCATGAATTGTTCTATATAATAAGGATGTTCTTATCCCGGGCATAAAAACAATGCCGTAATAAACGGTATTTGGCAAAACCTTTTCAACTTTTGATCTTCAGTGCTGTACAATTTTGTACCTTTTTCACTTTCGATCTTTTATATCTGGGCGTTATGTATTCGGGTTTAGTTTTCTGTAATTAGTTAATACTTAGTTTCTTTATGTATATCTCTTTCATATTCATTTGATAACATTTACTGTTTGCAATAGCATGAATTGTTCTATATAATAAGAATGTTCTTATCTCGGGCATAAAAAGAATGCCGTATTTGGCGAAACATTTTCAACTTTTGATCTTCAGTGCTGTACAACTTTGTACTTTTTTCACTTTCGATCTTTTATATCTGGGCGTCATTGGTGAGTCTTGTGTTGACAAGGCGCGTTTTTGTCGTATTGAATTTTAAACCTGATGCTTATTGTTATCTATTAATCATGTTTTTCTTTGTCTAATATGTTCTCCTATTTATTTGTATTGTAGTCCTGTAATATTATGTTGTCATTTCAATGTTATATTTAACTTTGCCATTAAAGTGCGAGGTTTGGCAGGCCATAAAACCAGGTTCAACCCACCACTTTTATTCCACTTCAAAAGTGTCCTGTGCCAAGTCAGGAAGATGGTCATTGTTACATTATTGTTCGTTTCTGTGTGTGTTGCATTTTTACATAGTCGTTTGTGTTTTCTCTTATTTTTGAGATATTAAGATAAGACGTGGCATGGTACTTGTCTATCCCAAATTCATGTATTTGGTTTTCATGTTATATTTGTTATTCTCGTGGTGTTTTGACTGATGCTTGGTCCGTTTCTGTGTGTGTTGCGTTTCGGTGTTGTGTCGTTGTTCTCCTCTTATATTTAATGCGTTTCCCTCGGTTTTAGTTTGTTACCCTGATTTTGTTTTTTTTGTCCATGGATTTATGAGTTTTGAACATACTGTTGCCTTTATTTAATGACTAATTTTGGTGAAACTATGAGCAGAATCTGTTAATTTTTGCTAGTTCAATATGAGTTTTTGGCATGTTTTAACGCACGGGCGTGATTTGATTTCTTTGAAAATTTATAAGTAAAACAGTCGATAAATATTTTTGTGAAAATATATATAGTTTATAGTTTAGAATATGGAAAAAAACTTTCTTACCCTGACCAGTACAAAAGATCTTTCCTTTTAATACTTTTAATCTTAAAATGGAAAATGAAAACCATAAACCAAATTACTATAGGCCTTGATTTTATTATTTTTCTCATTGGTGTCAAGTGAATAATGTTTATTAACTGAACAGGTTGTGTTAAAGAGTGTTGAAAATTTTACTGAATCTCAACCAATTTATTACTTCCTCTTTGAGAATAGTAGAATATGTATTTGTTAACCGAAAACAAAAGTCAGTCAATTTGTGAGTATAATAATAAATGAAATTGTTTCTATTTGTATATGCCTGTCCCAAATCAGGAGCCTGTAATTCAGTAGTTTTCGTTTGTTTATGGGTTACATATTTTTTTTCTTTACTTTTTTTGTACATACATTAGGCCGTTAGTTTTCTTGTTTGAATTGTTTTACATTTTCATTTCAATGGCTTTTATAACTGACTATGAGGCATAGGCTTAACTCATTGTTGAAGGCCATACGGTGACCTATAGTTGGTAATTTCTGTGTCAATTGGTCTTTCAATGTCTCTGGTCTTTTGTGGAGAGTTGTCTCATTTGCAATCATACCACATCCTCTTTTTTATATTGTAAATTCTTTTCATGATATACAATTTGTAAATCATTGTTAGTATTACCGGGCTAGTTTTTCAAAACAATTATTATTCCATCAAGGACAAGAATTAAGTCAGCAGTCAGTGAGAATCATTATGTTATGAACAATGAATGCTTCAAAACAAGCTATCAATTTTTAAACATTCTCATGTGTTTTCATACATTTATAGAATAAATATGATAATTTCATAAAAATATCTGATTGAAATTAAACATTTATTCATGTAAATGTACCCTTTATATTGATATTTTGGAGTAGGGACAACGGAACTAAGGCCAGTGGACTCTGCTGACTATGCGATATGGGCTTTGCTTTGGGTTTTTTTTCTTGAGTCTCTCTAGGTGATAGGTTGAGAGATTCGGTCATAGAAAAATCAAATGTTGTCTGAAACTCTTGTGAATACAGGATTTAATGTATGTACGACTAATTTGGCAATCTTTGCTGCAGACTCTGTGTTAGATATTGATTTGATGCTTGAGACCAAGTTATTACTGAGTTCGTTAATTGATTTCATTTGTTTTGAGTGTGAAGGGAGGCTTCCTATGAATGTTTTGAAGTACAAACAAAACAATATTCGAGCTTATGTTGGTTTTTTTCTGCATGTTCAAGTTTCGTCCAGTTTAGCAAATCGAAATGGTTTATAAATTTCTCTCTCTCTCCATTTTTATTAAAATTTACATAGTTTTTGTTTTTAGTTGTGTAATCCTGCAGTTTAACTATCTTCTTCAGAAAAACTTCATAGGATTTCAATTGCATTTTTATATATCTGTGCATGAATATATTATAATTCTCATGACGGTGGGGTAGGGTTAGAGAGGTGTTATATTGATGCTTAATTTTCTCTTTTTTTCTTGGATGCAATATCATCTTCACTGTTAAACAGTTTAATAGCTGATTTATCCTTTGTTGACCTTGATATTAATACATATGTTCATGTACTCATGATACACTAGAACAACCGGATGTTTATAATATAATCCGCGGTACCGTTTCAAAACATATCTAATCAAGTTCATTGATACATATTATTTCTTTAATTATTTAGTTTACTTAACGGTTTTCCGTTGAAAATTATAAAATATGAGTTTTAAGAAAACAATATTGAATAAAATATGTTGAATGATCCTATATTGCACCTCCGAGCTTTCCCGAAGTTTATCGAAGCGGAATGGGGATCATCTCAAGGTTTCATGAGGTGTAAATGTAACATGTCAGCAATCTTTCGAATTTTGTTTTAAAATTTTGAAATGTTTGCACACGTCGGACAGTTTTCTATCAACGTTTGTATATTTTGACAATATGCTTATAATTTGTAATTAAGGGAAACTTGATTGCAAATTTCGAATTTGGAAAAAAAAATTACAAAATATACTTATACTAATCTATTAGACATTAAAGAGTGATTTCGAATAAAATCTTGCAAAATAAATATTCTTGCAACAGGTAGGGGTAAAGTATGACTATAGGGAACAAGAAAGTGTAAGGGTGAGAAAAAGAGGAGGGGGGGGGTTAAAAATTGATAAAAAATAAGATTCAATACATATTTGAATACAGATAAAGATTTATAATAAGTCTTGCCCCTGATCTGACATCCTGCCGTTGTAATAGCATGCCCCTGCTCTACTCTTGGTGAACTGAGAAGAGCAGGTCACATGACTGATTGGGGGGATTAATCTCAACGCACTGTACCCCCTTTTCACATCTCAATACGGATCGTGAACTCCTTACGCATGTTAATGATCCTCTGGGGCAAACGGTTTGCCCAGAAAGATGTATACACAAATAATGGAGCAGATGAAAACTTTTAGAACGGCCTTTTTCTGTGTTTTCTGTAAAATAGACATTAATATAAAAATTGATTTAACAGGATATGCAATTTTTTCTATAAAACAAAGTTGAAACAACTTGGCATCAATTTGAAAAGTTTGCCTTACATGAACATACTAACTGGTGAGGTCACATTTTTCATGGTAAATAAAAAAAAAATTGAATCGGGAAATGTACTAATTTCACCATAACCTTTTTCTGGTATAAAGAGTCAAAGCCATATGATTACATCTTCTCAGGTCAAGTTGATGTGACCACACCATGTGTACAGTTACCTTAAACAAAAACATTTATCTGATATGGATAGGAAATCAAATGACATGCAAATATGAAAACACACTCAGGAAGTACGTCCTTTATAGTACACTTTCTATATATTATCTATAATATTAACTTATTTTTCACCATGCTTTAAACTAAAAAAAAACTTCTGAGGGAAATCATGTCTACAGGTAGCCACAAACACTGCTGTTTCCGACAATTTCTTCTTGTTGGATTTGAATGTTAGATCATTATTTCTATATACATATCTCTCAAACGTACTAAAACTGAAAACCCAGAATATATTGTTCCTAAGGTGGCTCCTGGGTACGAAAGTTTTAGCCAAAAATTAAACCTTTTTTTTCCATTACAGTTTTATTTATTACACTATAAGTTATTACTCTATGATATGTTACAATAATATATGCATTATAGGATTTCATAACATGGAGAGAAAAAATGTAAACATAAACTTGTCTCCACCCAATAATCTGTTACAACATGTCTATTTTCTCTTCATTAATGGGTCTGCTTGAATTGGTCGTTTTCCTTTGTCTTGTTTGCGTACATATTTCCTTTTAGAAGTCAGCGCATCCCTTGAGTGCTTGAGTTCCTTGTCCTTTATCAAGTTTGTTGTTTTCTTAAACAAGTGATGACTGTATTAATATCTTGAATTTCTTTTTTCTGTTGACCTAAAGTAATTTTTGGTGTTGAAAATGTTTTCAAATTTCTCTTCTTTCTTTAAATTGTATTTGTATTTTGATTTAGAATAATGCAATTGGTGTAGTTTTCTAAATCTTCTCCGTACTGCCTTTATTCAATAAGTCATGAATTAAAAGTTAATCTTGTGCATTCAGACACAGCTTTCAGTCTAGCACCATTATGTAATAACTGAGCATCCAATTTTAATTCTAATTCTAATTGTAATAGATGATACCTTAAATAGGTCATTTGATCAGGATAAATTAATAATATGTAATGACATTAGTATCTGAAGTAAACTTGAACCAACTTAATTTCTTTTAACAATATTATATTTTTTATTAAATTTTACCCCTTTTTGATAATTCATTCTGATATGACATTATAACGACCATATTCTAAAGATAGTTGTATAGAATATATTACCAAACCTGCAAACGGTTTTAATCAAGATTTTTTTTAATTTCACTGTAAACTTGACAAATTTTTCGATAATTGTTATAGATGATATCTTAAATCGGTCATTTGATCAAGATAAATTTATAATATGTAATGACAATTGTATCTGAAGTAAACTTGAAGCAACTTAATTTATTTTAACAATATTATATTTTTTGGTAAATTTTACCACTTTTTCATAATTCATTCTGATATTACATTATATCGATCATATTCTAAAGATAGTTGTATAGAATATATTACCAAACCTGTCAACCGTTTTAATCACGATTTTTTAAAATTTCACGCTAAATTTGACAACTTTTTCGATAATTGTAATAGATGATACCTTAAATCGGTCATTAAATCAAATTAAATTTATAGTATGGAATGACAATTGTATCTGAAGTAAACTTGAACCAACATCATTTCTTTTAACAATATTATATTTTTTATCAAATTCTACCCCTTTTTGATAATTCATTCTGAAATGACATTATATCGACCATATTCTAAAGATAGTTGTATAGAATATATTACCAAACCTGTCAACGGTTTTAATCACGATTTTTTTTAAATTTCACTGTAAATTTGACAACTTTTTCGATAATTGTAATAGATGATACCTTAAATAGGTCATTTGATCAGGATAAATTAATAATATGTAATGACATTAGTATCTGAAGTAAACTTGAACCAACTTAATTTCTTTTAACAATATTATATTTTTTATTAAATTTTACCCCTTTTTGATAATTCATTCTGATATGACATTATAACGACCATATTCTAAAGATAGTTGTATAGAATATATTACCAAACCTGCAAACGGTTTTAATCAAGATTTTTTTTAATTTCACTGTAAACTTGACAAATTTTTCGATAATTGTTATAGATGATATCTTAAATCGGTCATTTGATCAAGATAAATTTATAATATGTAATGACAATTGTATCTGAAGTAAACTTGAAGCAACTTAATTTATTTTAACAATATTATATTTTTTGGTAAATTTTACCACTTTTTCATAATTCATTCTGATATTACATTATATCGACCATATTCTAAAGATAGTTGTATAGAATATATTACCAAACCTGTCAACCGTTTTAATCACGATTTTTTAAAATTTCACGCTAAATTTGACAACTTTTTCGATAATTGTAATAGATGATACCTTAAATCGGTCATTAAATCAAATTAAATTTATAGTATGGAATGACAATTGTATCTGAAGTAAACTTGAACCAACATCATTTCTTTTAACAATATTATATCTTTTAGTAAATTCTACCCCTTTTTCATAATTCATTCTGATATGACATTATATCGACCATATTCTAAAGATAGTTGTATAGAATATATTACCAAACCTGCCAACGGTTTTAATCAAATTTTTTTTTTTAAATTTCACTGTAGATTTGACAACTTTTTCGATAATTGTAATAGATGATACCTTAAATAGGTCATTTGATCAGGATTAATTAATAATATGTAATGACATTAGTATCTGAAGTAAACTTGAACCAACATAATTTCTTTTAACAATATATCTTTTAGTAAATTCTACCCCTTTTCCATAATTCATTCTGATATGACATTATAACGACCATATTCTAAAGATAGTTGTATAGAATATATTACCAAACCTGCCAACGGTTTTAATCACGTTTTTTTTTAATTTCACTGTTAATTTGTCAACTTTTTCGATAATTGTAATAGATGATACCTTAAATCGGTCATTTGATCAAGTTAAATTTATAATATGTAATGACAATTGTATCTGAAGTAAACTTGAACCAACTTCATTTCTTTTAACAATTTTATATGTTTTAGTAAATTCTTCCCCTTTTTCATAATTCATTCTGATATTACATTATATCAACCATATTCTAAAGATAGTTGTATAGAATATATAACCAAAACTGTCAACGGTTTTAATCACGATTTTTTTAAATTTCACTGTAAACTTGACAACTTTTCCGAAAATTGTAATAGATGATGCCTAAAATCGGTAATTTGATCAAGATAGATTTATAATATTTCATGACAATTGTATCTGAGGTAAACTTGAACCAACTTAATTTCTTTTAACAATATTATATTTTTCAGTAAATTTTACCACTTTTTCATAATTCATCCCGATAAACTAAATTCAGATGGTCACCTTTAAAAAATTTCATAACTATTCCAAATCAACTTTGATTTTCATAAAACTTATCTGTAATCTCTAGTATATACTATTGTTTCAAATAGCATAATCAATTAAAAAAAATTACAATAAATAGTTAAAAAATATAATTAAGATTTACATGTTTTTTAAATATATTTTAGCTGCTATTGATCTTTGACTTGGAGAACACCAGATGAATGGCCTTCTTTCCATTCTTAATATCCCTACATTCAGCCACTGCATGATTGACAGCAGAATAAGAGAAGTTGGAGATGTCATTGAATCTGTTGCACTCAGATGAGTCAATGGATGAGTGGACAGAAAAAGAAAAAGAAATGACTAGAGAGTATGATCATAATTATTAGTTTATCACTCCTATTTTAACATGTATACAATGATATTAAAAATATCCATATTCATGATCTAAAATATTATTCTTTGAAAATAAATGTACAATACATATTCCTTTTCCGAAAATATAAAACTTATTTGGCAATCTTTAAAAAAAACCAAGGAAAGGCCAGCTTTCAGCATGTTTTGTAGCAAGCACAAATACATCTACATTCCATTTCATTCCTTAACATTATAATGTACCAGAATGACCTGGCTGATACAACTTCATGTAATAACACTATAAGTTTCATTAGGTGATGATGATGGGGGTGATTAACCACCTTGACTGGCTGTGAAGCCCTCGCACGGTCAGCTTAATAAGGTCGCAAAAAGGCGTCATTGCAGGATAATTTATGTTTTATGTTGTCTGCCCATATTTCTCATAAGGTCAACTCCTCCATTAGGGATGGACCAATATTAATGAAACTTGACACAGTTATAGTACGTACACAACCTGAGGCTGTGCATGAAGGAAAATATTTTTGGTTAGAATTATTTCAAGGGAGGTAATTTGATTTATTTAGTTTTATATAGCAATAAATGCCAAAAAATCTTGTAAGCACAATTACTTCTAAACGGTTCAATCAATAATGATGAAACTTCACACAGTTGTTGTCACCACCTGAGGATGTGCATGAAAGAGGATCTTTCTTTTCAGAATTTTTATCAAGGGAGATAATTGCAATTACTTAGTTTAAATATCACAATATACATTGTAGGTCTTGTACATGTAAGCACAACTAGTACTCCTCCTAAATGACTAGCAATATTAATGAAACATTACACAGTTGATTTACATATTTAAAGGGAGATAATTGAACTTACTTTATATAGATGTAGTTATTTTTGTTTTGTTTCCATACATTTACTTAAAACATGCAAAGTTTTCTCGTTTGAATTGTTTTACAATGTCTTATCGGGGCCTTTTATAGCTGACTATGCAGTATGGGCTTTGCTCATTGTTGAAGGCCGTACAGTGGCCGTTCAGTCACCTACAGTGTCATTTTGGTCTTTTGTGAATAGTTGTCTCATTGGCAATCATACCATATCTTCTTTTTTATAAAGACAGATAACTCTTGATCATTATTAATTTTAAATGTTCTGTCATTTTAATATAGCTATGTAAATGAATGTGTATTCCTTTTATTAAAAGGCATAAATAATAGTGCTCAACACATTCATTCTGTGTCAGAAATCTTATATGCTGTGTTAAATATATTTAATCACAATCTTGTTAAGCTATATATTTTGTTTTAAAATATTTTATTTTATAGTTTGTATAATTATTTCCCTTCAGATCTGATGGCAATGACAATGTTAATCTCGGTTGATGCTGCATGGCAAAGAAGAGGCAGTGGCAGATCTTATAACAGCCTGACAGGTGAACCCTTTTATCCAGATTTGGACTAATGATTAATCTGACATTTGAAAAAATAAATAAATACAAATGTATACATGTACACAATGTATAATACAAAACATGCAGTTTTTATGATATGCTTAATGAGGACCCAAAATTTGTATACGATACCCTATAGTAATCAGTTTGTATGTCCACCTTGTCTGTCAGCATTTCTTATGTTGTACGATAACTCAATTGATCAATTAAAGTAAAATTTAAGACATTATGCTAAGCATCATTAGAGTAAGCTTCCCTTTGATTTGCAAGTATTTCCAATTTTTTGTTTCTGAGTAATGATCTTAGAATTCCTCTTTTCGTGACAGAAGTATTTGATCATTTTTTTGTTGGAGGATACATCATTGGATTTATTATAGGATTAAACTCCTTTTTTTCTAGAGGTTATTGATGTGTTAGCATGGTAATGAATACACGTCAACGTTATGTTTGCATAGGCAACGTGAGTAGTTTCGGCAACATGGTTTATCGAAGTGTAAACCTTGAAAAGAAACTAGTGGACCAATCACATTCAAGTATTTGTGGATATACAAATCATATTAGAATTATTAATTCATAATGAACATACTTTACAACAGTTACAACACTTGCAAAAATGAGTTTAAATGGATACACTGTCAGTTGATTGAGTTTGTTAATAAGTTTTCTTGAATAATCATATTAATTTAATATTTATTTCAAACAGGACACTGCTCCATGATTGCTTCAAAAACAGGAAAAGTAATCAACTACAAGTGGAGATCTAAAGCATGTCGAATTTGCCAGAGAGCAGATACATCAGGTAATATTCCTAGAGTTCATAAATGTTATAAGAATTTTACAGGAAGTGCTAAAGCCATGGAACCCGATATGGTTGTCGATATGGTCAAGGAGTCACGGTCAAAGGATGCTAATAGAACTGCAATTATTGGAGATGAAGACACTACAACCATTGCCAGACTACGTGCAAAAGTAGATCCAACAATTGTAAAACTATCAGATAGCAACCATATGAAAAAAACCATTAGAAATCGTCTGTATGAGCTCAAAAACAAACATTCAACTCTATCACCTAAAGTCATCAGTTATATAATGAAATGCTTCAATTATCTAATTGCTCAAGGTAAAGGACAGCCAAAAAAGATTGAAGAAAACTTAAATGCTTTATCCAAACACCCCTTTGGAGATCATAGTTTCTGTTCCACAGATTGGTGTAGATTTATTGCAGATCCAAGCATCAAGTACAAATCTTCACCTTTTGGTAAACCTTTACCGGATAAGGCATTACAAGAATCATTGACAACATTATTTCAAAAATATATATTAAATTCAGAAAAGTTAGCCAATTTAGGAAGTACTCAGAGTAATGAGAGTTTTAATAAAAGTGTTGCAGCCAAAGCACCGAAGAACAGGTTCTATGGTGGGTCTAGAAGTCTTTCATACCGTGTCGCTGCAGCTGTTGCTCAGAAAAATACAGGGCACAGATACACAGTAGATGTAAGAAAAGCATGTTGATTGTTGAAATTCGTTTACTTTATTTTTACTAGTTATTTCCAATTTATATGTACTAAAACAGTTCATGAAAGGAAGAAAATATATAATATATAAAAAGGGAGATAATCCAGCTCATTGGTTTTTTTCCACCAGAGTTGAGTGGGATATTCTTTTGTGAGCTCGACAACAGTACTTCTTATATTTATTTTATGATGTTTTTCTTCTGACTTTATGCATGCATCTGTATAACATATAAGAGATATTTATAAGTATTTTCTGCAAATAAGTTTCTTTTCAAATAGTGAAATTAAAACTCATTAAGTCTCTTATTGTGTCCTGTTTTTTTTATAAGAAATGAAACTACCTTGGAATTCGAAGATTTTTAATTTAATAAAAGTAAATATGATATCCTGAGTTTAAGGCATTGAAACTTGTCACAAAGTAAGCCATTAAAATCAAAGAGGTCATTGTTTTGGATTGTTTTTTTAATCAAAGACCATCATGGCATCAAAAAGAATTTAAGTATATGTAATTATAGTTTCAAAAATAAGCTGCTTTGTTGATTATCTATTGTTTATGTTTTCATGTTGTCTTATAGTTTTCACATGTTTTACTATATGTAGATAGCCATGAACACCATACATGTCTTATAATTTCAGGTTAATGTGTCAATCTGATTGTCACAAGGACTTTACACAAGAAAACTTGCAACCCTAAGAGACATACAGGCCAGAAAGCGAAAAGCCGTAGCCATTACAACTGAGGCCAAACTTCGTAGAATTGCATTGAAAGCCAGTCGGTTAGTGTTATATAGTTTGCACCACGTGATTTTGAATATAATTTTAATTTTTCAATTGTAGACTTGATGATAAGATGAGGAGATATCTAAAAAAATGTATTTTCAGCTATCAAAATTCAATAAATGTGGTTTAATTTTAACTTACAAACTGTTTTCTTCATTCTAGATAATGTGATCCCTGGATAAAAAAATATGTTTAGATTCTGAAAAGTTTTGTGCGATAGTGCAATGGATATCCTAAAAATTATTGTATAACTATAAAATAATAAGAAGATGTGATATGAGTGCCAATGAGACAACAATAAACTCCATCCAAGTCACAATGTATAAAAGATAACAATTATAGGTCAAAGTACGGCCTTCAACACAGAGGATTATAACATTTATATTTTAATTTATCCATCATTTCAGACTTTAGATCAGTTAGGAATACTAATTTTAAGGTTAGTTACCAAAATGTTAAGGTCATTTTTTAAAAGTGGATTGACCATAAAGTCCTTCTATTGTTCTTAAATTTTTATTCTTTTTTTATTTTTAGCAATCAGTCTAGTTCCACTTTTGAGGTACGGGAGGGGGTATGTTACCAGTCCAATACCATGATTGACACTGTGACTGAAGATAGTGATGAGAAAAGTTTGGAGATTCCTGCCCCTAAAAACAAACCAGTAGAGAATGACAGGAAACCTGATATATCAACAATGACACATATTTACTTTGACATTGAAGCTACAGGATTAGGTAAAAAAGGAGCTTATAGAAACAAAACCCTCACTAAAGAAAAGACAATATTTAATCTTGCATTTATGTCCATTTTGCATCGAGTACTTCACAATATTTTATAGCAAGAATACTGCACCTTTAGTAGTACAGCATGGTAGGACACTATGACCTTTTTATGCATGAATGATTCTTGTTGAAATTTGTGTCAATGAGATACTATGCATTTTGTAGCATTGATGATTTCCACATTCTCACAGACAGCAAAAAATAGCCATTGAAAAACTAAGGCTCCTGGTTTCAAACAAGTACATTTGAATATGGCTAGGTAATGTTTTGAATCATGAAGATTAGTACTAAATCTTTCCCATTACATTACACCACTCAAAATCAGCATGCAGGTCACAAACATTTCATACAAAGAAAACAGCATGTAGGAATAATTTATTACATGTATTTCCATTCTGTAAAATATATTTCATTATTTTCTTTATTTCTTTCTTCAGGTAGAACTTCACATTTAACGCAGATATCAGCAAGGAGAGGTCTGGAAACATTTTCTAAGTGCATTCTACCAGCCCGTGAAATAACACCTAAAGCAGCTGAGGTTACAGGATTGACATTCCAAAATGGTTCTTTATATTTACTTGACAAAATTGACCCAGCTGTTGGCGTAAAAGAAGGACTGACTAGTTTTATTTCATTTTTAGAAAAATCAACCAATAATGTAATTTTTGGTCATAACATATATAATTATGATTGTCCTGTTTTGTACAATGCCTTAGATGATTGTTCCTTGCTTGATGATTTTCAAAGCAAAATTGTTGGCTTTGTTGATACTTTAAAATTGTTTAAACTTTCCTTTCCCAATCTTGGCTCATATTCACAATGTAAGTTGTGTGACACATTAATTAACCTTTCTTATGATGCTCACAATGCTGAAGATGATGTTAATGCACTTTTTAGATTGGTCAATGAAAAAATTGACAATTTTACAGATGTTCAGAAAGTTTTTCAATCAATCAGAGCTAAGTGTATTTTTTTAATTATTTGTCATTAAAACAAATGCATAAAAATGTGCCTTCACTAAAACAGATGTTGGATGATAAAGTTGTAACTAAAAGAACGGCAAATTGTATTGCCAAAAGTGGACTTAATTTAAGTCATTTACGACTTGCTTATTCCAGAAATGGTAGAACAGGTATTAAAGATATTTTAAGTGAACCCTGTGGGTCCAAAACCAGAGTAACCAAATCAGCAAAAATTATTTGACAGTGTTTCTTATTATTATGATTTTGTCATGACTGGCCAACATGCTATAAAAATTATTATCTGCATACAAATGCATGTATATGTATCTGATTTCAAAATGTGAGATCTTTTTATTTGGATATACCTCTGATCGAATCATTTCATTATTCAAAATGAGTTTTGATGTATGCCAATATTGTTATGACTTGTGGATCAGGATGTAGAACATTTGTAATTTGATACTGAGATTCATTCATGATATTAGTTTATTACATGTCTTTTATGCCAAGTTTTATTTCTCTAGAGTCAAAGGGGGGGCATGGGGTTTTTTTTCTTGTCAGAATATTTTTTTTTGCGCGCTTCGCGTGCAAATTTATTTATTTTTTAGAAGTAGCACAACAAATAATTTTTTTGCAAATTTAACATTTTTTATGGTAAATATCCTCTGTCAGAATATGTTTTTTGTCCCCTTTCTCGCTAAATTATTTATTTTCTCAAAATTCAGAATCAAAATATTTATTTATGAAAACACCATGCAACCCCTCCCCCTGCAAGTTAAATGGTCCTTCCCTTATTTATTCATTTCTGAAAATGTTATCATTTGTAATTTTATCTATCATATCAACCAATGTTACTTGATAATTTTTGTCTCACCTGTAAAGAAAATCGCAGATAGAAAGACACATGGATTGCTTTTCTGATGGCTGCAGTGTAAACTTTTATCAAAGTTTTGTGATCAGGTCAGTTTTGAGCAACTAGGCTACTTTCAAGTTTTGTCCCTGCTGTTACTCGGTAACTATACTTAATAGGTCAATATTATTCTGTCTATGGGATAAAGGGAAGGTTCTAAAGTCAGTGTAACATCTAGCTGTCACCCAACCCTGACCTCATTTTCATGGTCCACTGACCACATTTAGATTATGGGATAAGGTCTTGTTTCTTTGTAACTTTACTTGTAAGTTAATGATATTTTGATTATGGATTCGTCCCATGGTAAGATGTACTAGTAAGTCAGTCTGACACCTGTCATCCAACCCTGACCTCATTTATATGGTTCAATGATCAAGTTAATTTTTTATTAGGTCTGTTTCGGGCAATTGTATTTGATCTATTTATTCATGCAAAGGTCAGTCTGATATCAGGTCAATATTTAGTGACTTACCATCCTTGACCGGGGGACAGGGGATTCCATCTCTTTGGGGTAGGCGAAGTGTGAATCATGTAAAATCATTATAAAAATAGACAAGAAAATGTTCCGCATTGGTTTTTTTCCATTTAGGTCAAGAAGATGTTTTGTTGGTCTGGTATTAAAAGGGCTGTATGATATTTTTGTAATCTCAACCAGCGAAAAAACAAGATCAACAAATTATTTACTGATGAGACCTTTCTCGTTTAAGTTTGTGATAAATTTGGCCAGCTGAACAACGAAACGCCTGGCGTCAGAGCCTTTTACTTGATTTTTTTCTCCAACAGTTTTTGCAGCAAATTTTTCAAACTCATTTTGGACATTTTTATTTTCAATGTGTGTAGGGAGTTCTTCTATGATGTTTTTAACTACATTTGATATATCATGTAGAGGTTCATTATGTAAAATCTCATAACTCTCCAAATTCAGGTTTTTTGTTGAGATTCTAGGATTTTTCATAAGTAATGCCGGAGGTCTTGTTACACCATGCATCAGTTCTGTTAACTCATCTTTCAATGTATTTCTGTCCATATTGTCCGTGTTTACATTCCTGCATTCTAGTTCTTTAATAAGCTCTGCCTTTTTCAAGTTAGCAAATGGATTAAAAATGCCACTCTCAATTTTCAACCACACCTCTCCTCCCAATACCAACCTCCGCCTTTCTTCTAGATCTAGTAAATTAATTTTTAGGCAAGCTTCGAAATTAATATGATTTTTTGAATGAACTCCACAGAGACAGCTGTAATTCCCACCTCTTTGCTGTCCAGCTTCAAACTGGCGAGCTGGATTATCTCCAGAAAAAACCCGTACTATATCAAAAAACTCCTCTCCTTTAAGTAAAGTTGGTTCATTTAGGGTCGATATGTCATCCAGACGAGTGTCAATATATGTAAATTGATCAGCATCTGTAGATGCTGCAAAATGTGATTATTTATTAATATTTGATGATAAATTATCAACCCATCCCACACCCATTCACACCCCTTCAATCCCAGTCATGGTTTTGACTTTTAATTGCTTTAACAATTCATCAGGGGGGGGGGGCTCCCTAGAAATCAGCTTTTGTAGTGATGATTTCAAAAAGTCTATGCAGTAATCATATATGCACTTCCATAGCTGTGCTCCATTGCATCCCCCTTATCTGCCCCTGAATTTTAGAAAAAATGCTTTTAATGGGTCACTTTTTTCAAGAAATCCGTATTCGATTTGTCAATATTGTTATATATTCAATGTT
Organism: Mytilus edulis; assembly: GCF_963676685.1. Lineage (NCBI taxonomy): Eukaryota > Metazoa > Mollusca > Bivalvia > Mytilida > Mytilidae > Mytilus > Mytilus edulis. Next base: position 26,988,859 of record NC_092354.1, read on the forward strand.
GTAAAGGTTTTGACTCGTCACATTGTAATGAAGATTATATGGCCCTGCCCACTCTGCCATGATTCATTTACTTTTAAATGTTGGCCATAGGATATATATCTATCATTAAGTTTTTCTGCTCTTTTTTCTGTGTTTATGCATTTACATGTGTTTATATATGTAACTTAATTATTATATATAGATTTTTATAAGAATGGTACATTAATGTGTTTCAGAATTTACATGTGTGTATTTCCAAGTAAATTATTATACATAGATTTTCTTGTAAGAAATTGTACAATACTGTGTTTTAGAATTTACATGTGTTTATTTTAAAGTAAATTATTATATATAGATTTTTAGAAGAAATTGTACTATACTGTGTTTTATATTTACATGTGTTTATAAGTATATATATAGATTTTTATAAGAACTGTACATATTTTGCACATCTCCCAACATATACTGTATTTAACTAATATATTTAAAAAATATTTTATGTATGCAAAACATACACATACATGTGTTTAGGGTTTCTAAATACATAATATTTGTACCTTGTTGTTTTGAAGCTCAACAAACATATTTCTTTTAATTGCTAAATTCTATAAGCAATATTTTAATTTCCTTTTTAGACAAATTGTAAATTGAGAAGTTTGAGTATGTACAACATGTACAATACAAGTAAAATACTTTGATGAAACACAATTTTTCCTAGATAACTTTAAAAGCATTACCCTTTAAATTTTGAAAGGAAAACTACAAAATAAGAAATAGTTATGGACCTACTTTTTTATAGGACAAAACCTTCAATACATACATTTTTATAAAATCCTATTGTACTTTAATTGAAGATTATATACATGTAATATCAATAACACATGTATTTTTACACGATTTATATTGTATTTTTGAAATATTCATGAACATCCATTTGTTTACGATAGTTTAAAATTAAGCAGCGGGTTGCATGAATATATTTATATGTACCTGATTGACCAAAGATGTAAAGATTTGGTCTTTCAACTATCGATTGAACAATTACTGCCTTCTTCTGTGGATTTTTTTTTATATACTCGTCATCAGTGAGAAAATTTGCTGGATCGTAAAGTAGGGAAACCATGAAGTTGATGTATGTATGGTTTAATATATCCGAGTGGTCATGCCACATCTTCCACTTTCTGGTTCTTTCCAATTTTTTGATGACATCTATGACCTCTGCTTTGGAAAAGTTGTTCATATCTATATGGTATTCTTTACATATTTCAGTTATTTCAATTAAGGACAGCTGATCATATGCTTCATTTGAGCGGAATCTCATTACCCCAGCTGTGTTTAGACGCTCAATTTCCCTGGATATAATGTCCTTTAACGGAATTTTCCTACCATATATTTTAGAAATTGATTCTGTTAACCTGCCATCAGCATTTATTTGAGTCAGCACGAAATCTTTTGGTGCTATTTTGATTCCAATATTTACCTCGTTTGTTTCAATCTTTGTTTTTACAATAGACTTGATTACTTTTGCTGGTCGCGGTGTTGGCATAGATAGCTTTGATTTGTAAATCCTTTTTTTGGCTCTTCTTATTCTGTTTAAATAGTCTCTTCCGCTCACTCTAACATTTTCGTTGAATTTGTCTACATTTACCCCTTTTAATTTGGCAAAAGCCCGAAGAACCTGGCCCCCATTTGCAGGACTTTTTCCTTTGCATTTAACATTGTACCTTATGGCCATATGTGACCAGTTAATGTTAAGAGCTTCTGTGTTTTGGATCTCATCCAGAAATGCTGATTTGTCGAAATCATAGGCGTTGAATGGGCCGTAATGTCTCCTTGGTTTTTTTTTTCCTGAAGATTCTTTTTTGTTTTTCTTCTTTTGTTTTTTTTTCTGCATCAGCAGGCGAGACAAAGCATGTCTGCAGTCTATCCCTGTTATTTGAAAAAAAATAATACTGTAACCAAATCCAAAATTTATTTGAATTTTTTTTTTATTATACTTTGCCTACAAGTATGTCAATTATTGATTTTACAATTTGAAAATTCTGTTTTAGGGTCTTATCTGAAATCAGTGGTGCCCTCTGATCCATTTTTTGTCATTTAGTTGCCTCAACTAAATTTGACATTTTAATTAATTTTCAGGTAGAATGGGAGTCTTTTATCTATCTTGAAATGTAATATAACAGAACACATCAGGTCTACATTTCGAGCCTTCGACATTAGTCGAAAAAAGCGGAGACTAAGCGATCCTACATTCCGTCGGCGGCGGCGTCCACAAATATTCACTCTGTGGTTAAAGTTTTTGAAATTTTAATAACTTTCTTAAACTACACTGGATTTCTACCAAACTTGGACAGAAGCTTGTTTATGATCATAAGATAGTATCCAGAAGTAAATTTTGTAAAAATAAAATTCCATTTTTTTCCGTATTTTACTTATTAATGGACTTAGTTTTTTTCTGTGGGAAACATAACATTCACTCTGTGGTTAAAGTTTTTAGAATTTTAATAACTTTCTTAAACTATCCTGGGTTTGTACCAAACTTGGACGGAAGCTTGTTTATGATCATAAGATAGTATCCAGAAGTAAATTTTGTAAAAATGAAATTCATTTTTTCTATATTTTACTTATAAATGGACTTTGTTTTTTTCTGCGGGGGGAAACATAACATTCACTCTGTGGTTTAAAGTTTTTTAGAATTTTAATAACTTACTAAAACTATCCTGGGTTTGTACCAAACTTGGACAGAAGCTTCTGTATGATCATAAGATAGTATCCAGAAGTAAATTTTGTAAAAAGATAAATCCATTTTTTTCCGTATTTTACTTTTAAATGGACTTAGTTTTCTGCGGGGGAAACATTACATTCACTCTGTGGTTAAAGTTTTAAATTTTTTTATAACTTTCTTAAACTATCCTGGGTTTGTACCAAACTTGGACAGAAGCTTATTTATGATCATAAGATAGTATCCAGAAGTAAATTTTGTAAAAAGATAACTCCATTTTTTCTGTATTTTACTTTTTAAATGGACTTAGATTTTCTTCCAGTTAACATTACATACAGTCTGCAGTTTTCAAAACATTTATCAGATTCATAAACTATGCTGGATTTTTACCAAACTTGGACAGAAGCTTCTTACAATCATAAGATAGTATCAAGAGGAATATTTTTATTGATTTTTTTCCTCATTTTTGTTTAGCCTGCAATTTACAGCAAAAGTAGGCGAGACACTGAGTTCCGTGGAACCCTTACGAATTTTTAATTCATTCACCCATATCAG